>NW_022631968.1:0-20712 GCF_010015895.1 Lontra canadensis
CCTTCCTTCCTTCCTTCCTTCCTTCCTTCCTTCCTTCCTTCCTTCCTTCCTTTTCTTTCTTCCTTCCTTCCTCTCTCTCTCTCTCTCTCTCTCTTTCTTTCTTTCAGCTCTGGTTTTCTTTAAAAAGAAGCCAATCACAAAAGGTCACATGTTATTGTATGATTTATATGAAATCTCCAAAATAAGTGTATCTACAGAAGGTAGGTTACTTATTGCCTAGGGACAGCAGACTTCTACAAAAGGGGACAGAGCTTCTTTTTGTAGTGATGAAAATTTTCTAAAATTGATAGTGGTGAAGGTTGCACACTCTGAATATATTAAAAATCACTGACTCGTACGCAGTGGGTAAATTACATGGTAAGTGAATAGTATCTTAACAAAGCTATTTAAAAAAAAAAGTACTGGTTATATTGTTTGGATGATGGAAAAGGAGAGAAATCCAAATACTTTATGAGCAAGATTTTTAGGATTTTTAAAAACTAGAATAGTACAATACATAACACAGTCTATTATGTTTCCAAAAAGCACTAAGTAATGCCAATAATATATTTTATGGACTATAATAGTTTATAAAACATTTTCAGATCTTCTTCAGCTGATTGTGACAGCTAGTAATTACAAACTTTTGCTTTTAATCATGTGTGATGGACCAGGCAAATGCATGGAATGCTTTGCATGCTTTACCTTTGCAACAGACCTGCATCACATGTGAGTTATGACTCTTCCTGCTTTACAAATGAGGTAACAGGCAAGAAAGGTAAGTGGCTTGCCCATAACTAATAAGTTGTAGAACCCAACTTCCTGTCTCTAAATCTTATGCTACCCTCTCTGAATCAATATATTTTAGAGGTAAAGAGGGGGAAATGGGTTGATAACAAAACTCAAGAAAAGTAATCCTCATCTATTTACTGAAAGTAGAAATGAGATCACACTTAATATAAGGGTCTGGCATAAAATTAGCATTCAATATCAGTCATCAGTTATTATTCTCCAAATTTAATGACTTTTTTGCCTGATTTCAGCCTTTCTGAATCTCTGGTAGGTTTTGGAACTAGTGATTATCCTCCTTCCTAAAACTTTACCTTCCCTGGGTTTCTGTAACACTGTGTTTTCTTGATTGTCTCCTTACCTCTCTGATAGTTTCTTAATTTCTTAAATATGACACCAAATGCATGATCCATTAAGAAAGAAAGAGATAAATTGGACTTGTTTAAAAAGTATCATTGAAAAAGTGAAAAGGTTGAGGAAAGAAGTATGCAAATCCTGGATCTCATAAAGGACATACAACCAATACATGATTTGAAAGGACACTTCATTGAAGAAGACATTTGAATAGCTAATATATAAATGAAAAGACACTCAACATCATTTTTCATTAGGAAAATACAAATTAAAACTACAATGAAGTGCCATCACTCACCAGAATGGCTATAAAGAAGACAGTAACAGGGCAGCTGGCTGGCTCAGTCAGTAGATCATGGGACTATTAATCTTCGGGTTGTAAGTTCAAGCCCTATGTTGGGTGGAGAGATTGCTTAAAAATAAAATCTTAATGGGGTGCCCTAGATGGCTCAATCAGTTAAGTGTCTGCCTTCAGCTAAGGTCATGATCCCCGGGTCCTGGGATCAAGTCCCATATCAGGCTCCCTGCTCAGTGGCAAGTCTGTTTCTCTCTCTGACCCTCTCCACCACTCTTGTGCTACTGCTCTCATGTATGCACATTTGTGCAAAACTAAACAAAATCTTTGAAAAAAAATCAAAATCTTTAAAAAAAATTTTTTTAAAGAAGACAATAACAATTGTCAGCAAGGATTGCTATCAGCAGAATGGAGAATGCTGATGGGAGTGTAAAATGGTACTGCAGCTTTGGAAAACAGTTTGGCAGTTTCTTACAAAGTTAAGCATAAACTTACCATATCACCCAGCAATTCCACTCCTGGGTATCTAACCCAGAGAAACCAAACCATATATCTAAACAAAAACTCTGATACAAATAATCATAGAAGCTTATTCAGAATAGCCCCAAACTGGCAACAATCCAAATGTCTATCAGCCAGTGAATGGACAAACAATGTGGTGTACAATGGAACACTATTCAGCAATGTAAAGGAGCTAACTACTGATATGGATACATTAACATATGCAACCTCATGAATGAGACTCAGACACATTATGCTGAATGGAAGAAGCTAGACACAAAAGACCACATACTCATTTATATGATTTCATTTATATGAAATTTCTAGAAAAGGCAAAAATAGAGACTGAAAGCAGATGAGTGGTTACCTGGAGCTAGAGCTAGGAGTTGGAACAGACTGTGAATGGGTATAGGTATGGTTTCACTACTGTGTACGTTGCCAAACATCATCGAATCATATACTTACTGAGGATGAATTTTATGATATGTAAAATTATACTTCAATAAAGCTGTTAGAGAATAGTTTAAAGAAGTTAGAATTTTTTACTATTAAATGGGCATTTTAATTATTGAACTGTTTGAAGGACTAAAGTGACCAGCAGACTTTTCATTATCTGAAGATATTAGAAAAGACAGAATTAGCAGTGGTTTCACCTAAGGGGCAGGGAAAAACTAACTCTACAGGAAGTAGAGTTATGGTTCAGAATGAGGATAATAATGGGATAATAATGAAGCAATAGTGATAATGGCTGAGAATTTTCCAAAACAAACAGAAGATTTGGGACCTGCAACTAACCCCAGATCATACCTCAGTAAAACTTCCGTGGACCAAAGCCATAAAGAAAATCCTCTTAAAAGCAGCCAAAGACATAAATTCAAAAAGAGACAAAACTAAACTGTATTGATAAGAGATGCCTACATAAAGAATATAACTTTGGAAAAAGCAAGGAATTACTGTTTACAAAGTTAAGATTATCTGTTATCTGTAGATGGGAATGATGGGGGATGCACCAGCACAATTGAACTTCTTCATCTGAATGGTGGTTGTCTTACAATTATTCATGCAGTTTTATATACATGCTGTGTGGACTTCTCTCTATATATTTTATATTCCATAGTAAAAGGGGAAAAATTAAGTCGTGCCTTTGTAAATATGTTTTGTAACTATTGCTGTTGATTTTTTTTCCTTAGAGACTGTTGGATGACAAAGAGTACTTTCTGAGGAAATGTTTTTCATGTTGGTGGTTTCATTAACATCAGCACAGTGTTATTTTGACCTGTAGAAGCTTTTTTCCCAGAACTTAGAAATATCCACTTCTTGTAGATCACACCAATGAAGGAAACTGACCAAAGACAGTATTTTCAAACTTAAGAGAACAGTTGGTGAAAGCAGCGACCGCCAAATATAATTGCAGAAGCAACAGAAATCTATACTACAGATAGAGGATAATATTGTGTGGTGAGTGGGTGGGCAATTTTTATCTCTCTTGGCACTGAAATCTGTTCATTTCAGCGTCTGCCTGAGAGCTATTTATTTTTAAAAAACAAAACAGATTTTAATGCATAATACATTTTTGTTGTTGTTATTTGAGCCTGCATAATTTGTCTCTTACTCTTTCTTTCTCAAGCCAGCAGAAAACTGTTTTTGTGTAATAAAACTTCAGGTTCCACACGTAAGCATCCCATGTGAGCCTGTGCTTCGGTGGGTCCCAGCACTGTTAGGGGCTTTTTATCTTATTTCTGAATCCGGTCTGGCTCCAACCTAACCCCAGTCCTGAGGGCTGCCCATTCTAAACTTGTCCAGTTCATTTTGGACATGAAGTTTCGGCGATGAAGTCAAGCTTCCAACGCTCCATCTTGGTAGTGGCGGGCAGACAGAGGGTAGAAAACTGTAGTGTCTCAGGAGCTCCTTCACAGAACTATTGGACTCCTGGATTCCTCTTAGAAACTAAATACACTTGGAAATGTCAAAGAAAAAATAAACCATGGTTTTTCTCCTAGCCATGTGTGAAATTCCACTACAGTTTTATGGGACAAACTATTACTACTTATTCAGTCTCACTTGTTCCTGAACTTGGAGTACTATTCCCACCAAGAATATTCCCGAATATCCCCACCACTTTGTTAATTTCGACCGGCCTCTATTACGTGCAGAAAGATCTACTGAACTTCCTAAGACCTCCTTTTCAGTGCTCTGTGGAAAGATGTCTTGTAAACAAAAGTTGGTTTTGTTTTGTTTTTTTTTAAGTTGTGTTTTTTTTTTAAAGATTTTATTCATTTATCTGACAGAGAGAGACAGAGAGGGAATACAAGCAGGGGGAGTGGGAGAGAAAGAAGCAGGCTTCCCACCAAGCAGGGAGCCCAGAACCCTGGGACCATAACCTGAGCTGAAGGCAGACGCTTAAGGAATGAACCACCCAGGCATCCCCAAAAGTTGGCTTTAGAAATGAGAACACATCAGATTTACGGAGAATGTGAGTGAGAAACACCACATTGTTTGTATTGTATCGTATTATTCCAGTGTTTCCCAAATGCAAGTTCTGCTCTAGTGGGGGATCAAATTTGCACCAGTCCACATCAAAAATGCTACCCTCAGCACAAAACATTTTTACCCTACAATTATGGCCTTCTCAATTTTTGTTAAAAGGTTTTCTTTCCCCTTTTATGAAAATGAGCTAGATAAGAGATTGTAGTGTTTAAAATGATCATATTTAGTTCCCTTAAATATTTTTTGAAGTATTACTGGTCTGTGAAATCAAAAAGTGTAGGAACTAGAAGATCCCTTCTTACTCCTATGGCTTTTTTACCAAATTACTGAAGATTACAATCATCCAGCACCAGTTGTCATCCTCTTTAACCAACACTATCATATCTGACATATTCAACCATCCTCTTCTTCCTTAAATCCCTTCAAGGAACAGACTTCAATGACACACACAAACCAACCAAGGAGAAATTCTTCTCTGTTCTTCTTTTGCTTTTCTTGTTTGTACGTCTATTTCAGCATGTAAAAAGTTATAAGTCGGGGATTCCTAAAGACACTCATGTCTCTCTCTGTCTCTGTCTTTGTCATTTACTCCCCTGGCCTTTTCTCTCACTCACTCACTAAACATGCAATCTAGCCTCTTTACCCATTTTTAAGAGTACCATGTCTGTTTCTCTTTTTATTTCTACTCATTCCTTCTGGGAACTGTTGTCTTCAGGCTTTAATTAACACCTCTACGCTGATGACTTTCAACACTGTAGATCTAAGAGCTTTAAACCACCAGAGTTCCATCAGACTATAAACCATCTGCACTGGGAGGGCACACCATCAACTCGAACTTTCCATCTTCCACAACAAACTCATTTTGCCTCCATCAAACTTGCTTACCCTCGCAAATTTCCTGTTTCCATCAAGCCCTTTACTGGCAACCAAAAGCTCATGGTTCTTATATCCCTTCCTTCTCTTTCATCTTCTAAATCCAATCATTTGTGATCCATTTTTCAAAGTTTCAACACAAACTTTGGAATAAAAAAGACCTAGGTATGATTGCAGGCTTTGGTATTTAATAGCCAGGAGACTTCTGGATAACTCCTTACTGCTACAGACTGAATGTTTGTCTCCTCCACAATCCCTCTTTTGAAGCCTGATCCCTAATGTGATGACACTTGGAGATGGGGCCTCTGGGAGGTAATTATGGTTAGACGAACACATCAGGGCACAGCTGAAACAACCACCTAGCTGAGTTCCCTGTTTCAAGTCTTCCCCCATTCCAGTCTACCCCGCTCCCTGCAATCGGATTAATATTCAGTGAAATCAAGGCAACTATGTCACTCTAATTCTCTCACAGTGGTCGGTGGCTTCTCACTTAATCATTGGATGGTATTTAAATTCCTAGACCTGGCATTAAACTATCTCAGAGTATCTTTAATACTATCTATTCAATTTTCTCTCCAATGAAACCCTCTTCACTTCTACAGGATAGTTTCTCCTAGCGTCTTTTAAACCTAGGCACATGATGCTTCTCCAGGTTGGAAGATACTGTCTGCCCAAATTCACTCTTCAAGTTACACATCCATCAATAAGTTCTCCAGCTACTCCAGGAACTCTAATTTCCAGTCTTCTACCCCTCATTTTGATACATAATTACATGCCTACTTCCGTTCCTGAACTGTTTTATAGAAGTATGTTTTATCATTTCAAATAAAAAAGCAAACTTCTCAGGGCACCTGGGTGGTTCGGTCAGTTAAGCATCCAACTCATTATTTCAGCTCAGGTCGTGGTCTCCTGAGTCATAGGATCAAGCCCCACATCAGGCTCCACACTCAGTGGGGAGTTGGCTTGGGTTTCTCTTCCTCAACCCCTCCCCGCACTTTAACATAAATCTTTAAAAAATGGAGAATTCTGGAGAGCAAGACCCAGGTCTTACATGAGTTCTCTATAATCCTCTGTACCTTGCATTATGACACACACACATACTATTGAAATAATGTGACCTGTCATCCCTTGGTATACATACAGCTCACATAAAATGTTTCAAATATATAGCAAACTCTAGAGAATAACAACAAACACCCTGATTTTTAAATTGCATGTTGGCTTCCAAAATTTTAAGGAAATAAAATGTTTTAAATGCCTTTGAAGTCTTTCGTACCACTCCCTGATCCCATTCTCCCTCTTCTTGCCCTAAAATTATCCACTTAGATATGGATAGCCTTACTATCAATGCTTTAATACTTTAACTACTTGGATAAGCAGCCGCACATGTTACTTTTTGTGTTTTTAAAATTTATATAAATGTTTATACCATGTTTATCCATCTACAAATGCTCTTTTCAATTCATTATTAGATTTTGAGATCTATTCACACTGATAAATCAAGATCTCTAGTTTAGTCATTTTACTGTTCCACAATGTTCCACTGTGGCTGTACCATAATGTATTTATCATGTCCCACACTGATGAACATTTAAGTTGTTTTCAACTGTTTGCTGCCATAGACAACTTTGCAATGAACATTCTTTTTTCTTTTTAAGGTTTTATTTATTTATCAGAGAGAGAGAGATCACAAGTAGGCAGAGAGGGAGGCAGGGAGGGGGAAGCAGGCTCCCCACTGGGCAAAGAGCTTGATGCGAGGCTCGATCCCAGGACCCTGAGATCACGACCTGAGCCAAAGGCAGAGGGTTAACTCACTGAGCCACCCAGGTGCCCCAAGCAATGAACATTCTTTAGAATGTGAGGTAGCCTACTTCCAAAACAACCCACATATAAAATCTATAATTCCTCAACAATGTTTCACATGTGTTCTCTAGTTTTTAAACTTTCAAATATTCTAATCAGACCTTTGGCTGGTCCATAATATTACACAGCTGACATAGTGTAAATATCAGGACCCAGGCTTCCCATCTCCCAATCTCAGGACAGGTGGTCTTTCCTAAAGTCCATCAACTTCTAAATATGAGGAACTACTGCATCCCTTCCTATCAATACATCATCGCTATTATCCACTGACAACATAAAAATGAGTACGCTGTGTCTAGGTAACAATTTTTCTTCCCAACCCAAAGCTTTAAATATCTTATCAGCCATCACTGAATAAATATTTGTTGAACTCAGCACTGTTAGGTATGGCTCTAAGTACTGAGAATCAGATGGCGATGCAGAATCTGCTCTCACAGAACTTACATTCTGATAGGAACAGATCGGCAATAAATAAATAAACAAGCGAACAGAAAATGTATCAGAAAGGAATAAGGTTATAAAAATTTCAGTGGTGATATGATAGAATATAATTAGAAAAGGGATCTTCAATGTTCTCACCATAAAAAAAGATAATTATGTGATACGATGGAAGTGTTGGCTAATGCTATGGTAGAATCATTTTGCAATATGTAAGTATATGGAATCAACACATGGCACACCCCAAATTTACACAATGTTATATGTCAATTACATCTGGATAAAGCTAGAAAATTAGTAAAAATAAATATTATAAAGATAAATTAATTTTTTAAGAGAGTGGCTGGGGTGCCTGGTGGCTCAGTCAGTTAAGCGTCCAATTCTTGATTTTGGCTCAGGTCATGATCTCAGGGTCATGAGATAGAGCCCTATGTTGGGCTCTATGCCTAGCAGGAGTCTGCTTGTAATTCTCTCTCTCCCTCTCCCTTTGCTCGTACCATCCCCATCATGCGTGCATGATCTATCACTCAAATAAATAAATGCATATATAAAGAGAGAGAGAGAGAGAGAACGAGAGAGAGGCTATTCTAGACCAGTGGTGTGCAAGAGAAATTTCTGCAATGAGAGAAATTTCTGCAATGATGGGAGAGTTCTATAGTGCACCATCCAATGTGGTAGCCATTAGCCACACTTGAAATATGACTAGTTCCACTGAATAACAAAATTTTTAATTTTGTTGAATTTTAATTAATATAAATGTAAACATAAACAGCTACATGTGGCTTAACTTCTGTACACGATAGGGTAGCCTACTCAGGACCACAATACTAGTTAATGGCAGAGATGAAACTGGAACCCCAGGAGTCTAGCATTAGAGTTTACATTGACAATTACTACCTCATACTGCCCTTACTGGGATATTAATTGAAAGAAGAGATCCTCAGAGATCTTGCTTACTTATTAGTTTGATGATAGAGCCTGTTTTTTGTGCCAATGGAAATTCATCAGTGGAAAGTGAAAAATTGATGATGTAGAAGAGAGAGAATGCAAAGGAAGACGTCTTGAAAAGATGAGAGGGGATGAGATCCAGAACACAAGTTAAGGAATTGACCTTGGGTGGGAACAGTGAGCTTCATTCTTAGTAACAACAGAGAAAGCAGACACTGGGACTGATGCGTAGGTAGATTTGGAGACATGGTAACAAGGGAGTCTTGGCTCATTGCTCTGTCTCAATGAAGTGTAAGATAAGATTTCAGTCGAGAGTGGAAAAAGGAGGGAAAAGAATAAGAAGTTTGAGAAGAGAGGGAAAGTCTTGCAGAATGCCGAAGTGTAGTAGAATGTGAGATAGTGTTGAGTACCTATTTGAGGTTCACGGTCAAAAATTTTAAATGAAACCACTCAGTATAGTTATTTGTTTTTCTACAGCAATTTTAACTGATTGGGTGCAGGCACAGAGTAAACAATTATGTGGTAGAAGTATTAAGATGGGGGACAGGGGCAAGGGAGTTAAGGGGATTTTTAAGGAAGGGATTACACATGGAATCCAAGTTGGGTGAGGAAGGAAATGAAAACATGAGAGTGACAGCAAAAATGGACTAACGGCTGTCATTCCAATCAAAGTATAAATGAAGAATTGTTTGTATTGTTTTGTTTCATTTTTATGGAACCTGACAGGCTGATTCTAAAATTTGTGTGAAAGCACAAAGGTTTAGGGCATCTGGCTTGCTCAGTCAGTAGAGCATCTGACTCTTAATGTCAAGATTGTGAGTTCAAGCCCCATGTCTGTTATAGGAACTATCTTAAAAAAAAAAAAAAAAAAAAAAAAAAAAAAGCTCAAAGGGTCAAGAAGATCCAGGACAGTCCTGAATAACCACGCTGGGGAACTTGCCATAGCAGGTATCAAGATTTATTTTAAAGATACAGTACTTCAAGTGATACAACATTGATCTCAGAGACCAATGTAATATTAGTCACAGACAGCTAACAGAGTAAAGAGCACAGAAAGAGATTTGAATACATAGAAATCTGATTTAGGGCAAAGCTGACATTGCACATAGTGTTGAAAGGATATACAATAAATGAAGTTAGTAAAATAAGTTTTCCATATTAAATAAATGAAAACTAATCCTTAACTCACATCCTACTTATGGGGTAATGGCTTCAATACAAAAGTCAAAACTGGGGCGCCTGGGTGGCTCAATGGGTTAAACATCTGCCTTCAGCTCAGGTCGTGATCTCAGGGTCCTGGGATTGAGCTCCGCATCAGGCTTTCTGCTCATCAGGGAGCCTGCTTCTCTCTCTCTCTCTCTCTCTCTCTCTCTCTCTGCCTACTTGGGATCTTTCTCTGTCAAATAAATAAACAAAATCTTACAAAAAAAAAAGTCAAAACTATGAAGCTTTTGAGAAAATAAAGAATATATTTATGATCTCAAGGTAAAGAAGAAGTCCTTTAAAAAGAAACAAAAAGCACAACCATAAAAGAAAGACCTGACAAATTTGAATACTTTGAAATTAATAACTTCTGTTGAAACAACATGATAAAGAAAGTGAAAAGACAAGCCACAAACTTGAAAAAGGTCTTTCCAACACTTATCACCAAAAAGGATTAAAATTC
Organism: Lontra canadensis; assembly: GCF_010015895.1. NCBI lineage: Eukaryota > Metazoa > Chordata > Mammalia > Carnivora > Mustelidae > Lontra > Lontra canadensis. Next base: position 10,194 of record NW_022631968.1, read on the forward strand.
AGAATATATACGGGCTCCTGGGTGGCTCAATGGGTTAAGCCTCTGCCTTCGGCTCAGGTCATGATCTCAGGGTCCTGGGATCGAGCCCCGCATTGAGCTCTCTGCTCATCGGGCAGCCTGCTTCCCCCTCTCTCTGCTTGTCTCTCCGTCTACATGTGATCTCTCTCTCTCTGTGAAAAAAATAAATAAATGATCTTTTTTTAAAAATCCAGAATATATAAAGAACCCTTACAGATCTATTGGAATCAAACTAGTAAAGTAAGCAAAAGACATAAATAGGCATGTCACATAACAAGAAATATGAATGACCCAGAAACATAAGAAACATACTCAAATTCACTACCATTTATGAATCAGAAATGCAAATTAAAACCACAATGAAATGTCATTTTGTACCCTTAGATTAGCAACATCTTAATTTTTTTCATTTATTAAAGATTTACTTATTTATTTATTTATTTATTTATTTGAAAGAGAGAGAGAGAAAATGGGGAGGAGAGAGAGGGAGAGAATCTTAAACAGACTCTCCATCCACTGAGCGCAGAGTCCGATGTGGGGTTCAACCTCACAACCCATCAGATCATGACCTGAGCCGAAACCAAGAGTATGAGGCTTAAATGACTGAGGCACCCAGGCACCCCAGATTAGCAACATTTTAAAAGTTTAACCCTATAAAGGACTGATGAGGATATGGAGCATAGAGAACTCTCATATGCTGTTGGTATAATAGTAAAAGAAAGAAGTCACAGAAGATTTCATGCTATATAATTCCATTTATATCACATATAAATGCAAAAAAAATGGGGCTTTGGACCCCCAAATTTCTATGAGGACCAGGCTAAGGAAACTACTCAGCTGCAAGCATGAGCCATTTCTTGTATAAAAAGAAGGATGACTTAATTCAGAGCCAAGAACCATGGTGGATCATTCCAGGAAGCAGGATTGGGCCCTTTTAAAGGAACAAACAGGTGACAGGAGCTTTACCTGGATTTCAGAATTAGACCAGTGACTACTACATGTCAGCCCATCCCTTTTTGTACAGGAATGTTAATTGCTGGCACCCTACTCCTGTATCACCAGGTACACTTGTTTCTTTAGCTCAAGGTCTTCACTGTACCAGAAATCATACTCAAGATGTGGTACCCAAAGAATTGTACCTGTATCTGATTAGATGACAAGATCCTGGAATGTGACCCGCTGCTGAAATAAAAGGAGGTTTTGGGGACCTGGGAGAGAATGAATATAATTTTGCACATTAGGAAAGGTATGAATTGTGGCAAGAGGGTGGGCAGTGGAAGAAAGTCAAAGGTGTCACTCTCAGTCCCTTCCACACTTACACAAGCACGTTGCTCCTCAAATCAAAACTGCAGGCTAATTCCCCTCCCTCTGCACCTGGGCTCACTTTAATGACTTGCCTTGACCAACAGAATACAGTGCAGATGAAGTTCTAGGACATCCATGGATTGGCTATGAAAAGCCTTGCATCCTCCGCCTGAGAATATGTGTTCTCAGCACACTCCTTCTAGAACCCTGAGCCACCATGTAAAAAGTTCAGACTACTCTTCTGAAAAAGAGGTATGTGGAGGAGCCCTGAGTATCTGACACTGAGTGAATATCCAGCCAAGTGAAGCCATCAGGTGACTCCAGTCCCAGCCACTCTTGTCCCTGCATGAGAGAACCCCTGGAGAGACCAGCTCCGCTGCATACAAACAACTCTTAGAACCATGGAAAAAATAATGCATTGTTGTTTTGAGCCATTACATTTTAGAATGTTTATTATACTGCAGTAGATAACCAGGCAACGTGGTTTTGAGCCCTCTTACCATTCTCTTCACTTCACTCTGTTTGAGTTCTATTTTTTTTTTCATCTAAGTTAATGCTGTTACTGAATTTTTTTTCTTTCTTTTTTTTTAGAGAGAGAGAGAGAGAGAGAACATTTACAAATGAACGAATGAGTTGGGGGGAGGGGCAGAGGGAGAGAGAGAATCTTAAGCAGGTTCTATGCCCAGCATGGAGCCCAACTCAAGGCTCAGTCTCACGACCCAGAGATCATGAACTTAATCGAAATCAAGGGTCAGAGGCTTAACCGACTGAGCCACCCGGGCGCCCTGAATGACTTTCTTTATAATCCTACTTGCTTGCCAAAGAGGCTATATTCTGTTTCTCTGGAGAGCTCCTTACTTTGACGAATGCCTTGATAGCTTTCAGTATATAAACACATAGGTGAGACCTGGAAGTAGAAAGTAGTCTAAAGGTGAATTGCTTTGCTTTATAAAGGAACTCTAAATGCTTGGGGAATTACGTTCAGAGAAGAAATAAAAACCAGGAACACAAAGTATCAGAAAAAGGAAGAGAAAGAACTCAGTGGTGCCACAGCAACAAAGACATGATAAAACTCAGAAAATCTGGCAGAAGGCTTAAGATGTTAACTTCAGAGTATGCATTGTAAAAACTCTCCCTGACCTATGAAATCTTAAATAAAGTCTACATTTCTCACTCTCTGATGTGAGTGAATTCTGCATGGAACTTTTGAGAGGTAGTACGTCATTATGCAAGCAAAACAGAATGGGAGAATGATGGGCAGCCAAGATCTGGATTACATTTTAGAAAAATGTTGACTAGAACAGGTTTTCAATCCTTTCATCTGGTGTTAAAGAAATTTCCTGAAACAAAACTGGCACATTAGTAAGCATTTTGGAATAAAGCTATTCAGTAATTTTGAGCCATTAAACTTACTCTTATCCAGCCTATTTCTTTCCATGTTACTTCAGAAAATATGACAGGAAATAAACATCTTGATGAAATCCAGATGTTATATACATAAACGCCACTCCTCTTAAATGCCAATTTAGCAACCCTGACCCTCCCCCCCAAAATAATTTGACCCATCTGACATCATATGTCCTTAGGATCATCCAGCTTATTATGGGCTCAAAAAATCCACCCTTTTAATTAATCACTCTATAATCTTGACAATTAAGATTAAGCCCACAAGGAGTTGCCTTTCGGAAAATGTTCATTGCTGCCTGAAACCTGAAGTACTTATCATCCAGCCATGTTGGAAGAGAATTTACACAGAATTAAGGTAGCACTGGATTTTCTCTGATGACTGTTGTATCATGTACTGTTCCATTGGAAACATGTACAGGGGTATCTGCGTGGCTCACTTAAGTGTCTGACTCTTGATTTCAGCTCTTTTCATGATCTCAGGGTCATGAGCTCGAGCCTTGCTTCAGGCTCTGCACTGGGCAGGGAGCCTGCTTAAGATTCTCTCTCTCTCTTTCTCTCTCTTTCCCTCTGTCCTCTCTGGCTCATACACACACACGCGCGCACACACACACACACACACACACACACGCTCTCTCTCTCAAAAAAAAAAAAAGATAACATATACAGATATGTGGCTTGAATTTGTACTTTAGAGTTGTTGCCTCCCTCTAATTTACTGGCTACTTCTAAGGATCCCAAATCTTGGTTCTATGTGAATAGGCAGCAGCCTAAGAAGAGACTGGAAACATTTAATGCAGAAGTCTCTGGAAGTTTAGACACTTCCAGTGTCAAAGCCTAGCTTCCTGCCAGTAACTCAGCCTTGCAAAGTTTGACGAAAATCATTATGGTCAAACAGCAATTTGTGTTTAGGAGCAGAGAAGTGACAAGCTGAAATGACAAGGAATGGAGTGCAAATTCAAATGTGCACTTGAGGAAGAAGGGATGCTGACTAAAGCTGCTGACCTAAAAAAAAAAAAAAAAAAGGAATTCAACTCTGAAACAAAGCTGGAAAGGCAGTATGGGGCAGGCATATTTGTCAGATTAAAATAGATGTCTGGACATGATGGGAGACTTAGAAATTCAAATGAAAAGTGAATAAAGAAGGGGGGGAAAAAAGCTGGCATTAAGGCTAGAAATTTCCCTGCATGTCTGGAACTTTCTTCCTGTTAATATACAGACCCTGTGATCCTTTCCCTTACATCTCTGATTACTTTCTGAAGAAAAACTATTTCAAACAGTTTGGCTCTGTGAGTGGTAAGATGAATAAACGTGCTTTTCAGCTTTAACAAAAGTATAGAGACTGTGGGAAATGAAACACCAACTTAAGAAATGAAGATAAGTCCACATGTATATGCATTCTAGAAGAGGCAGTCTGTAACCCTTGAATGACCATGTTTGTTGGATATATTAGTGGGACTTATGAGAGAAGATGCATCAGACCATAGGATGGCTCACCTTTGCCCTTTCCCAGCTCCCCCACTTCCCATCTACCTTTTTATAAATGATGGTGTAGGTCTGATCATCCCTTTCCAACTCTCCCTCGCAGTAAGTGTGTGTGTGTGTGTGTGTGTGTGTGTGTGTGTGTGTGTGTGCGCGTGCTCACACATGTGCCTGTGTGCTGTAGACTAAGAGCTGGAACACTCCTCGGCATTTAAGTTGTTGGACAGAGTACAGTAGAGGTAATAGATTCCTATTGTTCACTCTGTAACACAGTCAACAAGCACTCATTAAACTCTTTGTAAGTCATTGCTACATGAGAGACACTATGTTAGATAATGGGGCTAGAAGACTGAGCAAGACAAAGTCGCAGCCCCAAGAAGCTCATAGTTCGTTCTGAAAATTGGGAGTTGGGAATGGCAGGGTAAAAGCAGTAAAAGGGGTGAATTACAGAGTTCTGTGCTGGGAAGGAGGAAGGAAAGCTTCCCAAGGATGGGAAGCTAAGCTGACTCTTAAGAAAGGAATTAAAGCTCACCAGGTGGACGTGAGAGGGTATGGCTTTTGGAAACACCACTGTCAAGGTGAATTTGCTCAAGGACTGAAATAATTTTCAGTTCTTGCTACTTACTGATTTTTCATAAACCAGACTAATATATCCCAGAGATGAGATATATCTCATCACCATAGCATTCAGTTTCCGCATTACTGTTGCAGTTACTGTAATCAAAAGAAACCTGTATTTGTCTGTCGCACTGAGGACAATTGCTATGGTTTGGTTTTCACATATACCAGACTTTGGGATGGCTGTCACTGACCTCAGGTTCATTTGCTTGGGCGTGGAGTAAGTCACAGACAGAAAAAACATTAGCTAATGAAAAAACAGAAATGTTCTATGGTTCTTTATTTATTGCTTTGGCTCTGAAAATTCTATAACTAGCAGGAGCTATGTTTAGACAATCATAATACATCCTACACAGAAGAGTTAGAATTGCAATTGATCAAAATGACATTTTCCTATAGTAGAAAGAAAACACAAAAAGGTTAAGTATCCAACAATTTGGTTTGGTAAAGTATGGTGCATCAACATCACAGAAAATTATTCAGCCTCTAAGAATGATAATTAACATGATTATGTATGGTATATGGGAACAAAAATGCAAAATAATTTATATACATGGATTGCAGTAAAATGCATCCACTATGAAATATTACTTGGAAATAATATGAAAAAAAGACTTAAACCAGTAGTTGTAGTAGGGAAATTTGTAGCCTATTTCCTTTTCAAAATTTTCTTTAATGCTATGTTGAGTCATCTTTTAATTTTTAAAAGTTTGATTTTTTAAATTTAAAGATTGTATTTATTTATTTGAGAGAGAGAGAAAGTGGAGCGGGGAGGGTCAGAGAGAGAAGCAAACTCCCCACTGAGCACGGAGTTCAATGCAGGGCTCCATCCCAAGACTCCCAAGACCTGAGCCAAAAACAGATGCTTAACCAGGCACCCAAAAGTTTAATGTTTTTATTTTTTTTAAAAGACTTTATTTATTTGAGAGCGATAGTGAAAAGAGATTGATAGAACAAATTGGGGAGGGGCAGAGGGAGAAGAAGACTCCCTGTAGAGCAGGGAGCCCAACATGGGACTCAATCTCAGGACCCTGGGTTCATGACCCGAGGTGAAGGCAGATGCTTAACCGACTGAGCCACCCAGGCGCCCAAGTTTGATGTTTTTAAAGAGGACTAATTGCCAAATTCTGTAAGTCCACCATCTTCCTCATACTTCATACACTATCACAACTAACACAGCCCAAGACCACAAGACCTGTTTGCATGTTACTCTCATTGAGTTCAGTGACAACAACAAAAATATCTTTTACTTTGTGATCTAAGAAAATTGTAGAACCTTTCCTTTAACTCCATTGCATTTTTCTTTGCTGGAAGAGAGCCATTGCTTCTATCTGTTGGCATATTTTTGGCTACCAAAGGACGAATAACAGAATAATTAAGAGCAAGGCCAGTCTTTCCTTTCTGGTTGCATTATCTTGGCAAGTTATTAGCCTCTCTGTACTGTACTTTCTTGTCAGTAAAATGAGATGATTAACAATTGTGATAATATTCGCAATTAAGGATCAAATTATAACTGTGATAATAATTCATGGGGCTGTCATAAAGATCTAATGCTGAGTTGGACCTCTGTGATGAATCTGTGGTAGCTGTTTGTCATCTGCTGACTCCTAGGAGGTGCAATTCTTCCTGACACCATTTATGTAATTCTGTGCCACTCCTTAACCATTCCTCTTGGCATTTGCCCTTCTTTTCATCTTTTATTCATATCCCTTTAAAATATGAGTTTGGGGCACCTGGGTGGCTCAGCGGGTGAAAGCATCTGTCTTCAGCTCAGGTCATGATCTCAGGGTCCTGGGATTGAGTCTCGCATCGCATCGGGCTCTCTGCTCAGCGGGGAGCCTGCTTCCCACCCCCCACCCGCCTGCCTCTCTACCTACTTGTGATCTCTCTCTCTGTCAAATAAATAAATAAAAATCTTTAAAAAAATAAAATAAAATATGAGTTTAAGTGTGCCCAGGCACTTAACTGCTCAGTCAGTTAAGCACCTGATTCAGCTCAGGTCATGATCCCAGGATCCTTGGGATCAAGGCCCTGGGAGCCTGTTTCTCCCTCTCCCTCCCCCTGCCTGTAGTCCCTATCTCTGTCAAATAAATTAAAATCTTAAAAAAAAAAATCTGAGTCTTTCAGAGAACTTTCTAGAAACACTACCTTCCTCTTTTCCTCCTCTTTTAAACTGGATTATTTGTGACTAGAAAGTCAGAATTATGTTGTGGAAAGAGTTCCATCCTGCTTGAACCACATTTTCTCTAAAGAGACTCATGTCACAGAATCATGCACATCTTTTTTATGAACTTTTCCAAATCTGTATTCCTACATGCTGAGGTTCATATGGAATGATTCCAACCTTCTTCCTCTCTGGCTCTCCTTAGCTGAAGTGAAACTGTATCTTTTTTTTTTTTTCTTTCTCAATAAGAAGAAAAAGACACACATTATACACTAAAGAGTATAAAAATAAAAAGTAAGTCACCTCTTCTTCTTCTAAAAGTAAACATTATTGTGTGTTTTGTGTATCCTTTGGAAATACTCTATGAATTTTCAAGCACATTTATATTTGCTTACACGTGTGTATATCACATTTTTAACCCAAATTGGATCAGAGCATACATGTTGTCTTACAAGTGGCTTTTTATGCAATATGCCTTGGAAATTGTTCCATATCAGCACAAATAACATCTCATTTTTATGTTCAATCTACATCATTTGTATAATTTTCCATTATATGGACGAACCCTAGTTTTTTTTACCCCCATTATCAATGTTCGTACAAATGTGCTGTGATAAATATCCTTAACATCATATGTACATATTATACAGCATATAAATAACCATAGTGCATAAGTAATTATGCATACTCTCTTTTCCACATATACATTTTGAAAGTCTTAGGAAATTGTTTTCAGTTCTGCTATTATAGATAAAGCAAACAAATGTCATCCTTAATTCAAAAGGTTGGGGCACCTGCGTGGCTCACTCATTAAGCAAGCGTCTGCCTTTGGCTCAGGTCATGATCCCAGGGTCCTAGGATTGAGCCCTCATCAAGCTCCCTGCTGAGCGGGAAGCCTGCTTCTCCTTCTCCCACTCCCTCTGCTTGTGTTCCCTCTCTCGCTGTCTCTCTCTGTCAGATAAATAAGTAAAAATCTTTAAGAAAAAATAATACAAATGTCATGGGAAAGTGTCATTTTGATTAATAATGATTCTAACCTTTATAGGCATAGGATATATTAGAGTTTTCTAAACAAAGCTTCTGGCAGGTTACAGAATTCTGCATAGCCAATGAAATGAGGGGGAAAATGATATAAACCTTCCTTCTCCTTAACAAAGTATTTCTGTCAGTGACAAATCAGTCCTAAATCTACAGTTATCAAGAAAGAAACTTAAGTTCAATATCTCTATTAATAGCAAATGTGCAAGTAATATCTGCTCAATTCCTAGAAATGTAAGAGCTGATTCAAAGAATACACATATTAATTGAAAAATACAAAGTATCCTCCAAAGAGATTGTATACGATGCCTGTTTTCCTCAAGTTTCTCATTACTTGTCCATTACCAACAAACTCTATCTTGTGGTCAAAATTTGATCTAGAGCACCTACTTTTCTATTCACATTCTTAACATTCTGAGAGGTAAGTCAAACATTGTTCTCTGCACTGTTTTAATCCAAACAGGTCTTTGGGGGAAAGGATGATTTCGTCCGTATCCTTTTCACCAACCATCTACGAATGGATGGTCAGATCCTGGTTGGACACCGGAAGACCTAAGAGTTTAAAATAACGGTAGCCCTGGCTGAGCAGTGTCATTAATTCATTCTTCTAATGACAAATCAGCCTCACCTCTTGGATCTGATTTGTTTGGTATCTCTAGGCTAATGCTAGTTGATATAAAAATGAAATTCCGTACTTGTTACCAGCTTAGCCACCCTTAACAGCTTAAGATACAGAAAGGGACCTTCTAGGGCAGAATAGCAAAGGCTTCTTCTTCTTTGGCTCTTTCTGAACTAGAGACTTACATTCTGTAGCACTTCCGAGATGAAGTGCCGTGAAGCAACAGAACTTCTCTCACTTATTCCGCTTTAAATATGGTGTCACTGCAGCTATCAAAGATGGGCCCAGGGGTTGCTTCCTTGGATCCATCCCTTACACAGAGTCCAGTATGAGAGACGATATACTATTCCTTCACTAACCCAACAAGAATGTTTAAGTACCCAGAGAAAGATAAATATCACATGATTTCACTTGTATGTGGAACCTAAGAAACGAAACAGATGAACATAGGGGAAGGGAAGGAAAAATAAAATAAGATAAAAACAGAGGGAGGCAAACCCTAAGAGATTCTTAGCTACAGAGAACAAACTGAGGGTTGTTGGAGGGGAGGTGGGCAGGGGATAGGCTAAAGGGGTGACAGGTATGAAGGAGGGCGCTTGCTGGGATGAGCACTGGGTGTTATATGTAAGAGATGAATCACTAAATTCTACTCCTGAAACTAATACTACACTCTATGTTAACTAAAATTTAAATTAAAAAAAAAAACCACAACAGACACCTGGGTCTCATGGGGGCCTATGAAGTTCTGAGTGGGCCAAGTGAGGCAAGCTGGTGTCCTTATAGGGGGAAAAAAATAGTGTAAATTCCCACTCTACCAGGTTCTGAAATAGCAACATGAACAAAACACACAAAAATTACCACTCTCCTGGAACTTATATTCTAGTGAAGCAGAATAAGACAATAATCAGAATAAGTAAAATAGAAAACATTGGATGGTAAGAAGCGCCACAGAAAAAATAAATTATACTTTAAGAAATGAAATGGAAAATCCAAATAAGATCAGTAGACTGTATTGGTGTCAATAGCAACATTGTGCTAGTTGTGTTGTTGTATTATAGTTATGCAAAATGTTACCTTTGGGAAAAACTGGGGAGAAAAGGTCTATGGGATTTCATTGTTTTATTCCTTGGCAATTGTATGTGAAGACAGTTCTTAGTAAAGATTTCCGTTAAAATTTTTAAATGAAAAGTCTACTTTTAAATAAGGTGATTGGGGGCACCTGGGTGGCTCAGATGGTTAAACATCTGCCTTCAGCTCAGGTCATGATCCCGGGGTCCTGGGATCGAGCCCTGCATCGGGCTCCCTGCTCAGTGGGAAGCCTGCGTCTCCCTCTCCCTCTCCCTCTCCCCTGGCTTGTGTTCACTCTCTCCCTATCTCTTTCTTTGTCAAATAAATAAATAAAATCTTAAAGAAAGAAAGAAAGACTATGTTTCTTCTAACCGCAGAAACATTTTTTAAACAATTATTTTGCTTTTTCATATTATAATAGTGCATCCTGAATTTGACAGTTAGAGAATCATATATGAGTTTTAAGTATTTGATGGTATAGTGGAAAATAAAGAAATAAAGAGAAGAGATAGTCTTTCCAAACTCTGAGACTGATACTTTAAAAAAATTTAAAAAAAAATTATTATTATTTTTTTTTTTTTTTGGCTCAGTGGTTAAAGCCTCTGCCTTTGGCTCAGGTCATGATCCCAGGGTCCCGGGATCAAGCCCCACATCGGGCTCTCTGCTCAGCAGGGAGCCTGCTTCCCCCTCTCTGCCTACTTGTGATCTTTGTCTGTCAAATAAATAAACAAAATCTTAAAAAAAATTTTTTTTTTTTATCAAAGATGGGCCCAGGGGTTGCTTCCTTGGATCCATCCCTTACA
>NW_022631969.1:0-20709 GCF_010015895.1 Lontra canadensis
CCTTCCTTCCTTCCTTCCTTCCTTCCTTCCTTCCTTCCTTCCTTCCTTCCTTTTCTTTCTTCCTTCCTTCCTCTCTCTCTCTCTCTCTCTCTCTTTCTTTCTTTCAGCTCTGGTTTTCTTTAAAAAGAAGCCAATCACAAAAGGTCACATGTTATTGTATGATTTATATGAAATCTCCAAAATAAGTGTATCTACAGAAGGTAGGTTACTTATTGCCTAGGGACAGCAGACTTCTACAAAAGGGGACAGAGCTTCTTTTTGTAGTGATGAAAATTTTCTAAAATTGATAGTGGTGAAGGTTGCACACTCTGAATATATTAAAAATCACTGACTCGTACGCAGTGGGTAAATTACATGGTAAGTGAATAGTATCTTAACAAAGCTATTTAAAAAAAAAAGTACTGGTTATATTGTTTGGATGATGGAAAAGGAGAGAAATCCAAATACTTTATGAGCAAGATTTTTAGGATTTTTAAAAACTAGAATAGTACAATACATAACACAGTCTATTATGTTTCCAAAAAGCACTAAGTAATGCCAATAATATATTTTATGGACTATAATAGTTTATAAAACATTTTCAGATCTTCTTCAGCTGATTGTGACAGCTAGTAATTACAAACTTTTGCTTTTAATCATGTGTGATGGACCAGGCAAATGCATGGAATGCTTTGCATGCTTTACCTTTGCAACAGACCTGCATCACATGTGAGTTATGACTCTTCCTGCTTTACAAATGAGGTAACAGGCAAGAAAGGTAAGTGGCTTGCCCATAACTAATAAGTTGTAGAACCCAACTTCCTGTCTCTAAATCTTATGCTACCCTCTCTGAATCAATATATTTTAGAGGTAAAGAGGGGGAAATGGGTTGATAACAAAACTCAAGAAAAGTAATCCTCATCTATTTACTGAAAGTAGAAATGAGATCACACTTAATATAAGGGTCTGGCATAAAATTAGCATTCAATATCAGTCATCAGTTATTATTCTCCAAATTTAATGACTTTTTTGCCTGATTTCAGCCTTTCTGAATCTCTGGTAGGTTTTGGAACTAGTGATTATCCTCCTTCCTAAAACTTTACCTTCCCTGGGTTTCTGTAACACTGTGTTTTCTTGATTGTCTCCTTACCTCTCTGATAGTTTCTTAATTTCTTAAATATGACACCAAATGCATGATCCATTAAGAAAGAAAGAGATAAATTGGACTTGTTTAAAAAGTATCATTGAAAAAGTGAAAAGGTTGAGGAAAGAAGTATGCAAATCCTGGATCTCATAAAGGACATACAACCAATACATGATTTGAAAGGACACTTCATTGAAGAAGACATTTGAATAGCTAATATATAAATGAAAAGACACTCAACATCATTTTTCATTAGGAAAATACAAATTAAAACTACAATGAAGTGCCATCACTCACCAGAATGGCTATAAAGAAGACAGTAACAGGGCAGCTGGCTGGCTCAGTCAGTAGATCATGGGACTATTAATCTTCGGGTTGTAAGTTCAAGCCCTATGTTGGGTGGAGAGATTGCTTAAAAATAAAATCTTAATGGGGTGCCCTAGATGGCTCAATCAGTTAAGTGTCTGCCTTCAGCTAAGGTCATGATCCCCGGGTCCTGGGATCAAGTCCCATATCAGGCTCCCTGCTCAGTGGCAAGTCTGTTTCTCTCTCTGACCCTCTCCACCACTCTTGTGCTACTGCTCTCATGTATGCACATTTGTGCAAAACTAAACAAAATCTTTGAAAAAAAATCAAAATCTTTAAAAAAAATTTTTTTAAAGAAGACAATAACAATTGTCAGCAAGGATTGCTATCAGCAGAATGGAGAATGCTGATGGGAGTGTAAAATGGTACTGCAGCTTTGGAAAACAGTTTGGCAGTTTCTTACAAAGTTAAGCATAAACTTACCATATCACCCAGCAATTCCACTCCTGGGTATCTAACCCAGAGAAACCAAACCATATATCTAAACAAAAACTCTGATACAAATAATCATAGAAGCTTATTCAGAATAGCCCCAAACTGGCAACAATCCAAATGTCTATCAGCCAGTGAATGGACAAACAATGTGGTGTACAATGGAACACTATTCAGCAATGTAAAGGAGCTAACTACTGATATGGATACATTAACATATGCAACCTCATGAATGAGACTCAGACACATTATGCTGAATGGAAGAAGCTAGACACAAAAGACCACATACTCATTTATATGATTTCATTTATATGAAATTTCTAGAAAAGGCAAAAATAGAGACTGAAAGCAGATGAGTGGTTACCTGGAGCTAGAGCTAGGAGTTGGAACAGACTGTGAATGGGTATAGGTATGGTTTCACTACTGTGTACGTTGCCAAACATCATCGAATCATATACTTACTGAGGATGAATTTTATGATATGTAAAATTATACTTCAATAAAGCTGTTAGAGAATAGTTTAAAGAAGTTAGAATTTTTTACTATTAAATGGGCATTTTAATTATTGAACTGTTTGAAGGACTAAAGTGACCAGCAGACTTTTCATTATCTGAAGATATTAGAAAAGACAGAATTAGCAGTGGTTTCACCTAAGGGGCAGGGAAAAACTAACTCTACAGGAAGTAGAGTTATGGTTCAGAATGAGGATAATAATGGGATAATAATGAAGCAATAGTGATAATGGCTGAGAATTTTCCAAAACAAACAGAAGATTTGGGACCTGCAACTAACCCCAGATCATACCTCAGTAAAACTTCCGTGGACCAAAGCCATAAAGAAAATCCTCTTAAAAGCAGCCAAAGACATAAATTCAAAAAGAGACAAAACTAAACTGTATTGATAAGAGATGCCTACATAAAGAATATAACTTTGGAAAAAGCAAGGAATTACTGTTTACAAAGTTAAGATTATCTGTTATCTGTAGATGGGAATGATGGGGGATGCACCAGCACAATTGAACTTCTTCATCTGAATGGTGGTTGTCTTACAATTATTCATGCAGTTTTATATACATGCTGTGTGGACTTCTCTCTATATATTTTATATTCCATAGTAAAAGGGGAAAAATTAAGTCGTGCCTTTGTAAATATGTTTTGTAACTATTGCTGTTGATTTTTTTTCCTTAGAGACTGTTGGATGACAAAGAGTACTTTCTGAGGAAATGTTTTTCATGTTGGTGGTTTCATTAACATCAGCACAGTGTTATTTTGACCTGTAGAAGCTTTTTTCCCAGAACTTAGAAATATCCACTTCTTGTAGATCACACCAATGAAGGAAACTGACCAAAGACAGTATTTTCAAACTTAAGAGAACAGTTGGTGAAAGCAGCGACCGCCAAATATAATTGCAGAAGCAACAGAAATCTATACTACAGATAGAGGATAATATTGTGTGGTGAGTGGGTGGGCAATTTTTATCTCTCTTGGCACTGAAATCTGTTCATTTCAGCGTCTGCCTGAGAGCTATTTATTTTTAAAAAACAAAACAGATTTTAATGCATAATACATTTTTGTTGTTGTTATTTGAGCCTGCATAATTTGTCTCTTACTCTTTCTTTCTCAAGCCAGCAGAAAACTGTTTTTGTGTAATAAAACTTCAGGTTCCACACGTAAGCATCCCATGTGAGCCTGTGCTTCGGTGGGTCCCAGCACTGTTAGGGGCTTTTTATCTTATTTCTGAATCCGGTCTGGCTCCAACCTAACCCCAGTCCTGAGGGCTGCCCATTCTAAACTTGTCCAGTTCATTTTGGACATGAAGTTTCGGCGATGAAGTCAAGCTTCCAACGCTCCATCTTGGTAGTGGCGGGCAGACAGAGGGTAGAAAACTGTAGTGTCTCAGGAGCTCCTTCACAGAACTATTGGACTCCTGGATTCCTCTTAGAAACTAAATACACTTGGAAATGTCAAAGAAAAAATAAACCATGGTTTTTCTCCTAGCCATGTGTGAAATTCCACTACAGTTTTATGGGACAAACTATTACTACTTATTCAGTCTCACTTGTTCCTGAACTTGGAGTACTATTCCCACCAAGAATATTCCCGAATATCCCCACCACTTTGTTAATTTCGACCGGCCTCTATTACGTGCAGAAAGATCTACTGAACTTCCTAAGACCTCCTTTTCAGTGCTCTGTGGAAAGATGTCTTGTAAACAAAAGTTGGTTTTGTTTTGTTTTTTTTTAAGTTGTGTTTTTTTTTTAAAGATTTTATTCATTTATCTGACAGAGAGAGACAGAGAGGGAATACAAGCAGGGGGAGTGGGAGAGAAAGAAGCAGGCTTCCCACCAAGCAGGGAGCCCAGAACCCTGGGACCATAACCTGAGCTGAAGGCAGACGCTTAAGGAATGAACCACCCAGGCATCCCCAAAAGTTGGCTTTAGAAATGAGAACACATCAGATTTACGGAGAATGTGAGTGAGAAACACCACATTGTTTGTATTGTATCGTATTATTCCAGTGTTTCCCAAATGCAAGTTCTGCTCTAGTGGGGGATCAAATTTGCACCAGTCCACATCAAAAATGCTACCCTCAGCACAAAACATTTTTACCCTACAATTATGGCCTTCTCAATTTTTGTTAAAAGGTTTTCTTTCCCCTTTTATGAAAATGAGCTAGATAAGAGATTGTAGTGTTTAAAATGATCATATTTAGTTCCCTTAAATATTTTTTGAAGTATTACTGGTCTGTGAAATCAAAAAGTGTAGGAACTAGAAGATCCCTTCTTACTCCTATGGCTTTTTTACCAAATTACTGAAGATTACAATCATCCAGCACCAGTTGTCATCCTCTTTAACCAACACTATCATATCTGACATATTCAACCATCCTCTTCTTCCTTAAATCCCTTCAAGGAACAGACTTCAATGACACACACAAACCAACCAAGGAGAAATTCTTCTCTGTTCTTCTTTTGCTTTTCTTGTTTGTACGTCTATTTCAGCATGTAAAAAGTTATAAGTCGGGGATTCCTAAAGACACTCATGTCTCTCTCTGTCTCTGTCTTTGTCATTTACTCCCCTGGCCTTTTCTCTCACTCACTCACTAAACATGCAATCTAGCCTCTTTACCCATTTTTAAGAGTACCATGTCTGTTTCTCTTTTTATTTCTACTCATTCCTTCTGGGAACTGTTGTCTTCAGGCTTTAATTAACACCTCTACGCTGATGACTTTCAACACTGTAGATCTAAGAGCTTTAAACCACCAGAGTTCCATCAGACTATAAACCATCTGCACTGGGAGGGCACACCATCAACTCGAACTTTCCATCTTCCACAACAAACTCATTTTGCCTCCATCAAACTTGCTTACCCTCGCAAATTTCCTGTTTCCATCAAGCCCTTTACTGGCAACCAAAAGCTCATGGTTCTTATATCCCTTCCTTCTCTTTCATCTTCTAAATCCAATCATTTGTGATCCATTTTTCAAAGTTTCAACACAAACTTTGGAATAAAAAAGACCTAGGTATGATTGCAGGCTTTGGTATTTAATAGCCAGGAGACTTCTGGATAACTCCTTACTGCTACAGACTGAATGTTTGTCTCCTCCACAATCCCTCTTTTGAAGCCTGATCCCTAATGTGATGACACTTGGAGATGGGGCCTCTGGGAGGTAATTATGGTTAGACGAACACATCAGGGCACAGCTGAAACAACCACCTAGCTGAGTTCCCTGTTTCAAGTCTTCCCCCATTCCAGTCTACCCCGCTCCCTGCAATCGGATTAATATTCAGTGAAATCAAGGCAACTATGTCACTCTAATTCTCTCACAGTGGTCGGTGGCTTCTCACTTAATCATTGGATGGTATTTAAATTCCTAGACCTGGCATTAAACTATCTCAGAGTATCTTTAATACTATCTATTCAATTTTCTCTCCAATGAAACCCTCTTCACTTCTACAGGATAGTTTCTCCTAGCGTCTTTTAAACCTAGGCACATGATGCTTCTCCAGGTTGGAAGATACTGTCTGCCCAAATTCACTCTTCAAGTTACACATCCATCAATAAGTTCTCCAGCTACTCCAGGAACTCTAATTTCCAGTCTTCTACCCCTCATTTTGATACATAATTACATGCCTACTTCCGTTCCTGAACTGTTTTATAGAAGTATGTTTTATCATTTCAAATAAAAAAGCAAACTTCTCAGGGCACCTGGGTGGTTCGGTCAGTTAAGCATCCAACTCATTATTTCAGCTCAGGTCGTGGTCTCCTGAGTCATAGGATCAAGCCCCACATCAGGCTCCACACTCAGTGGGGAGTTGGCTTGGGTTTCTCTTCCTCAACCCCTCCCCGCACTTTAACATAAATCTTTAAAAAATGGAGAATTCTGGAGAGCAAGACCCAGGTCTTACATGAGTTCTCTATAATCCTCTGTACCTTGCATTATGACACACACACATACTATTGAAATAATGTGACCTGTCATCCCTTGGTATACATACAGCTCACATAAAATGTTTCAAATATATAGCAAACTCTAGAGAATAACAACAAACACCCTGATTTTTAAATTGCATGTTGGCTTCCAAAATTTTAAGGAAATAAAATGTTTTAAATGCCTTTGAAGTCTTTCGTACCACTCCCTGATCCCATTCTCCCTCTTCTTGCCCTAAAATTATCCACTTAGATATGGATAGCCTTACTATCAATGCTTTAATACTTTAACTACTTGGATAAGCAGCCGCACATGTTACTTTTTGTGTTTTTAAAATTTATATAAATGTTTATACCATGTTTATCCATCTACAAATGCTCTTTTCAATTCATTATTAGATTTTGAGATCTATTCACACTGATAAATCAAGATCTCTAGTTTAGTCATTTTACTGTTCCACAATGTTCCACTGTGGCTGTACCATAATGTATTTATCATGTCCCACACTGATGAACATTTAAGTTGTTTTCAACTGTTTGCTGCCATAGACAACTTTGCAATGAACATTCTTTTTTCTTTTTAAGGTTTTATTTATTTATCAGAGAGAGAGAGATCACAAGTAGGCAGAGAGGGAGGCAGGGAGGGGGAAGCAGGCTCCCCACTGGGCAAAGAGCTTGATGCGAGGCTCGATCCCAGGACCCTGAGATCACGACCTGAGCCAAAGGCAGAGGGTTAACTCACTGAGCCACCCAGGTGCCCCAAGCAATGAACATTCTTTAGAATGTGAGGTAGCCTACTTCCAAAACAACCCACATATAAAATCTATAATTCCTCAACAATGTTTCACATGTGTTCTCTAGTTTTTAAACTTTCAAATATTCTAATCAGACCTTTGGCTGGTCCATAATATTACACAGCTGACATAGTGTAAATATCAGGACCCAGGCTTCCCATCTCCCAATCTCAGGACAGGTGGTCTTTCCTAAAGTCCATCAACTTCTAAATATGAGGAACTACTGCATCCCTTCCTATCAATACATCATCGCTATTATCCACTGACAACATAAAAATGAGTACGCTGTGTCTAGGTAACAATTTTTCTTCCCAACCCAAAGCTTTAAATATCTTATCAGCCATCACTGAATAAATATTTGTTGAACTCAGCACTGTTAGGTATGGCTCTAAGTACTGAGAATCAGATGGCGATGCAGAATCTGCTCTCACAGAACTTACATTCTGATAGGAACAGATCGGCAATAAATAAATAAACAAGCGAACAGAAAATGTATCAGAAAGGAATAAGGTTATAAAAATTTCAGTGGTGATATGATAGAATATAATTAGAAAAGGGATCTTCAATGTTCTCACCATAAAAAAAGATAATTATGTGATACGATGGAAGTGTTGGCTAATGCTATGGTAGAATCATTTTGCAATATGTAAGTATATGGAATCAACACATGGCACACCCCAAATTTACACAATGTTATATGTCAATTACATCTGGATAAAGCTAGAAAATTAGTAAAAATAAATATTATAAAGATAAATTAATTTTTTAAGAGAGTGGCTGGGGTGCCTGGTGGCTCAGTCAGTTAAGCGTCCAATTCTTGATTTTGGCTCAGGTCATGATCTCAGGGTCATGAGATAGAGCCCTATGTTGGGCTCTATGCCTAGCAGGAGTCTGCTTGTAATTCTCTCTCTCCCTCTCCCTTTGCTCGTACCATCCCCATCATGCGTGCATGATCTATCACTCAAATAAATAAATGCATATATAAAGAGAGAGAGAGAGAGAGAACGAGAGAGAGGCTATTCTAGACCAGTGGTGTGCAAGAGAAATTTCTGCAATGAGAGAAATTTCTGCAATGATGGGAGAGTTCTATAGTGCACCATCCAATGTGGTAGCCATTAGCCACACTTGAAATATGACTAGTTCCACTGAATAACAAAATTTTTAATTTTGTTGAATTTTAATTAATATAAATGTAAACATAAACAGCTACATGTGGCTTAACTTCTGTACACGATAGGGTAGCCTACTCAGGACCACAATACTAGTTAATGGCAGAGATGAAACTGGAACCCCAGGAGTCTAGCATTAGAGTTTACATTGACAATTACTACCTCATACTGCCCTTACTGGGATATTAATTGAAAGAAGAGATCCTCAGAGATCTTGCTTACTTATTAGTTTGATGATAGAGCCTGTTTTTTGTGCCAATGGAAATTCATCAGTGGAAAGTGAAAAATTGATGATGTAGAAGAGAGAGAATGCAAAGGAAGACGTCTTGAAAAGATGAGAGGGGATGAGATCCAGAACACAAGTTAAGGAATTGACCTTGGGTGGGAACAGTGAGCTTCATTCTTAGTAACAACAGAGAAAGCAGACACTGGGACTGATGCGTAGGTAGATTTGGAGACATGGTAACAAGGGAGTCTTGGCTCATTGCTCTGTCTCAATGAAGTGTAAGATAAGATTTCAGTCGAGAGTGGAAAAAGGAGGGAAAAGAATAAGAAGTTTGAGAAGAGAGGGAAAGTCTTGCAGAATGCCGAAGTGTAGTAGAATGTGAGATAGTGTTGAGTACCTATTTGAGGTTCACGGTCAAAAATTTTAAATGAAACCACTCAGTATAGTTATTTGTTTTTCTACAGCAATTTTAACTGATTGGGTGCAGGCACAGAGTAAACAATTATGTGGTAGAAGTATTAAGATGGGGGACAGGGGCAAGGGAGTTAAGGGGATTTTTAAGGAAGGGATTACACATGGAATCCAAGTTGGGTGAGGAAGGAAATGAAAACATGAGAGTGACAGCAAAAATGGACTAACGGCTGTCATTCCAATCAAAGTATAAATGAAGAATTGTTTGTATTGTTTTGTTTCATTTTTATGGAACCTGACAGGCTGATTCTAAAATTTGTGTGAAAGCACAAAGGTTTAGGGCATCTGGCTTGCTCAGTCAGTAGAGCATCTGACTCTTAATGTCAAGATTGTGAGTTCAAGCCCCATGTCTGTTATAGGAACTATCTTAAAAAAAAAAAAAAAAAAAAAAAAAAAAAAGCTCAAAGGGTCAAGAAGATCCAGGACAGTCCTGAATAACCACGCTGGGGAACTTGCCATAGCAGGTATCAAGATTTATTTTAAAGATACAGTACTTCAAGTGATACAACATTGATCTCAGAGACCAATGTAATATTAGTCACAGACAGCTAACAGAGTAAAGAGCACAGAAAGAGATTTGAATACATAGAAATCTGATTTAGGGCAAAGCTGACATTGCACATAGTGTTGAAAGGATATACAATAAATGAAGTTAGTAAAATAAGTTTTCCATATTAAATAAATGAAAACTAATCCTTAACTCACATCCTACTTATGGGGTAATGGCTTCAATACAAAAGTCAAAACTGGGGCGCCTGGGTGGCTCAATGGGTTAAACATCTGCCTTCAGCTCAGGTCGTGATCTCAGGGTCCTGGGATTGAGCTCCGCATCAGGCTTTCTGCTCATCAGGGAGCCTGCTTCTCTCTCTCTCTCTCTCTCTCTCTCTCTGCCTACTTGGGATCTTTCTCTGTCAAATAAATAAACAAAATCTTACAAAAAAAAAAGTCAAAACTATGAAGCTTTTGAGAAAATAAAGAATATATTTATGATCTCAAGGTAAAGAAGAAGTCCTTTAAAAAGAAACAAAAAGCACAACCATAAAAGAAAGACCTGACAAATTTGAATACTTTGAAATTAATAACTTCTGTTGAAACAACATGATAAAGAAAGTGAAAAGACAAGCCACAAACTTGAAAAAGGTCTTTCCAACACTTATCACCAAAAAGGATTAAAATTCAGAATATATACGGGCTCCTGGGTGGCTCAATGGGTTAAGCCTCTGCCTTCGGCTCAGGTCATGATCTCAGGGTCCTGGGATCGAGCCCCGCATTGAGCTCTCTGCTCATCGGGCAGCCTGCTTCCCCCTCTCTCTGCTTGTCTCTCCGTCTACATGTGATCTCTCTCTCTCTGTGAAAAAAATAAATAAATGATCTTTTTTTAAAAATCCAGAATATATAAAGAACCCTTACAGATCTATTGGAATCAAACTAGTAAAGTAAGCAAAAGACATAAATAGGCATGTCACATAACAAGAAATATGAATGACCCAGAAACATAAGAAACATACTCAAATTCACTACCATTTATGAATCAGAAATGCAAATTAAAACCACAATGAAATGTCATTTTGTACCCTTAGATTAGCAACATCTTAATTTTTTTCATTTATTAAAGATTTACTTATTTATTTATTTATTTATTTATTTGAAAGAGAGAGAGAGAAAATGGGGAGGAGAGAGAGGGAGAGAATCTTAAACAGACTCTCCATCCACTGAGCGCAGAGTCCGATGTGGGGTTCAACCTCACAACCCATCAGATCATGACCTGAGCCGAAACCAAGAGTATGAGGCTTAAATGACTGAGGCACCCAGGCACCCCAGATTAGCAACATTTTAAAAGTTTAACCCTATAAAGGACTGATGAGGATATGGAGCATAGAGAACTCTCATATGCTGTTGGTATAATAGTAAAAGAAAGAAGTCACAGAAGATTTCATGCTATATAATTCCATTTATATCACATATAAATGCAAAAAAAATGGGGCTTTGGACCCCCAAATTTCTATGAGGACCAGGCTAAGGAAACTACTCAGCTGCAAGCATGAGCCATTTCTTGTATAAAAAGAAGGATGACTTAATTCAGAGCCAAGAACCATGGTGGATCATTCCAGGAAGCAGGATTGGGCCCTTTTAAAGGAACAAACAGGTGACAGGAGCTTTACCTGGATTTCAGAATTAGACCAGTGACTACTACATGTCAGCCCATCCCTTTTTGTACAGGAATGTTAATTGCTGGCACCCTACTCCTGTATCACCAGGTACACTTGTTTCTTTAGCTCAAGGTCTTCACTGTACCAGAAATCATACTCAAGATGTGGTACCCAAAGAATTGTACCTGTATCTGATTAGATGACAAGATCCTGGAATGTGACCCGCTGCTGAAATAAAAGGAGGTTTTGGGGACCTGGGAGAGAATGAATATAATTTTGCACATTAGGAAAGGTATGAATTGTGGCAAGAGGGTGGGCAGTGGAAGAAAGTCAAAGGTGTCACTCTCAGTCCCTTCCACACTTACACAAGCATGTTGCTCCTCAAATCAAAACTGCAGGCTAATTCCCCTCCCTCTGCACCTGGGCTCACTTTAATGACTTGCCTTGACCAACAGAATACAGTGCAGATGAAGTTCTAGGACATCCATGGATTGGCTATGAAAAGCCTTGCATCCTCCGCCTGAGAATATGTGTTCTCAGCACACTCCTTCTAGAACCCTGAGCCACCATGTAAAAAGTTCAGACTACTCTTCTGAAAAAGAGGTATGTGGAGGAGCCCTGAGTATCTGACACTGAGTGAATATCCAGCCAAGTGAAGCCATCAGGTGACTCCAGTCCCAGCCACTCTTGTCCCTGCATGAGAGAACCCCTGGAGAGACCAGCTCCGCTGCATACAAACAACTCTTAGAACCATGGAAAAAATAATGCATTGTTGTTTTGAGCCATTACATTTTAGAATGTTTATTATACTGCAGTAGATAACCAGGCAACGTGGTTTTGAGCCCTCTTACCATTCTCTTCACTTCACTCTGTTTGAGTTCTATTTTTTTTTTCATCTAAGTTAATGCTGTTACTGAATTTTTTTTCTTTCTTTTTTTTTAGAGAGAGAGAGAGAGAGAGAACATTTACAAATGAACGAATGAGTTGGGGGGAGGGGCAGAGGGAGAGAGAGAATCTTAAGCAGGTTCTATGCCCAGCATGGAGCCCAACTCAAGGCTCAGTCTCACGACCCAGAGATCATGAACTTAATCGAAATCAAGGGTCAGAGGCTTAACCGACTGAGCCACCCGGGCGCCCTGAATGACTTTCTTTATAATCCTACTTGCTTGCCAAAGAGGCTATATTCTGTTTCTCTGGAGAGCTCCTTACTTTGACGAATGCCTTGATAGCTTTCAGTATATAAACACATAGGTGAGACCTGGAAGTAGAAAGTAGTCTAAAGGTGAATTGCTTTGCTTTATAAAGGAACTCTAAATGCTTGGGGAATTACGTTCAGAGAAGAAATAAAAACCAGGAACACAAAGTATCAGAAAAAGGAAGAGAAAGAACTCAGTGGTGCCACAGCAACAAAGACATGATAAAACTCAGAAAATCTGGCAGAAGGCTTAAGATGTTAACTTCAGAGTATGCATTGTAAAAACTCTCCCTGACCTATGAAATCTTAAATAAAGTTTACATTTCTCACTCTCTGATGTGAGTGAATTCTGCATGGAACTTTTGAGAGGTAGTACGTCATTATGCAAGCAAAACAGAATGGGAGAATGATGGGCAGCCAAGATCTGGATTACATTTTAGAAAAATGTTGACTAGAACAGGTTTTCAATCCTTTCATCTGGTGTTAAAGAAATTTCCTGAAACAAAACTGGCACATTAGTAAGCATTTTGGAATAAAGCTATTCAGTAATTTTGAGCCATTAAACTTACTCTTATCCAGCCTATTTCTTTCCATGTTACTTCAGAAAATATGACAGGAAATAAACATCTTGATGAAATCCAGATGTTATATACATAAACGCCACTCCTCTTAAATGCCAATTTAGCAACCCTGACCCTCCCCCCCAAAATAATTTGACCCATCTGACATCATATGTCCTTAGGATCATCCAGCTTATTATGGGCTCAAAAAATCCACCCTTTTAATTAATCACTCTATAATCTTGACAATTAAGATTAAGCCCACAAGGAGTTGCCTTTCGGAAAATGTTCATTGCTGCCTGAAACCTGAAGTACTTATCATCCAGCCATGTTGGAAGAGAATTTACACAGAATTAAGGTAGCACTGGATTTTCTCTGATGACTGTTGTATCATGTACTGTTCCATTGGAAACATGTACAGGGGTATCTGCGTGGCTCACTTAAGTGTCTGACTCTTGATTTCAGCTCTTTTCATGATCTCAGGGTCATGAGCTCGAGCCTTGCTTCAGGCTCTGCACTGGGCAGGGAGCCTGCTTAAGATTCTCTCTCTCTCTTTCTCTCTCTTTCCCTCTGTCCTCTCTGGCTCATACACACACACGCGCGCACACACACACACACACACACACACACGCTCTCTCTCTCAAAAAAAAAAAAAGATAACATATACAGATATGTGGCTTGAATTTGTACTTTAGAGTTGTTGCCTCCCTCTAATTTACTGGCTACTTCTAAGGATCCCAAATCTTGGTTCTATGTGAATAGGCAGCAGCCTAAGAAGAGACTGGAAACATTTAATGCAGAAGTCTCTGGAAGTTTAGACACTTCCAGTGTCAAAGCCTAGCTTCCTGCCAGTAACTCAGCCTTGCAAAGTTTGACGAAAATCATTATGGTCAAACAGCAATTTGTGTTTAGGAGCAGAGAAGTGACAAGCTGAAATGACAAGGAATGGAGTGCAAATTCAAATGTGCACTTGAGGAAGAAGGGATGCTGACTAAAGCTGCTGACCTAAAAAAAAAAAAAAAAAAGGAATTCAACTCTGAAACAAAGCTGGAAAGGCAGTATGGGGCAGGCATATTTGTCAGATTAAAATAGATGTCTGGACATGATGGGAGACTTAGAAATTCAAATGAAAAGTGAATAAAGAAGGGGGGGAAAAAAGCTGGCATTAAGGCTAGAAATTTCCCTGCATGTCTGGAACTTTCTTCCTGTTAATATACAGACCCTGTGATCCTTTCCCTTACATCTCTGATTACTTTCTGAAGAAAAACTATTTCAAACAGTTTGGCTCTGTGAGTGGTAAGATGAATAAACGTGCTTTTCAGCTTTAACAAAAGTATAGAGACTGTGGGAAATGAAACACCAACTTAAGAAATGAAGATAAGTCCACATGTATATGCATTCTAGAAGAGGCAGTCTGTAACCCTTGAATGACCATGTTTGTTGGATATATTAGTGGGACTTATGAGAGAAGATGCATCAGACCATAGGATGGCTCACCTTTGCCCTTTCCCAGCTCCCCCACTTCCCATCTACCTTTTTATAAATGATGGTGTAGGTCTGATCATCCCTTTCCAACTCTCCCTCGCAGTAAGTGTGTGTGTGTGTGTGTGTGTGTGTGTGTGTGTGTGTGTGTGCGCGTGCTCACACATGTGCCTGTGTGCTGTAGACTAAGAGCTGGAACACTCCTCGGCATTTAAGTTGTTGGACAGAGTACAGTAGAGGTAATAGATTCCTATTGTTCACTCTGTAACACAGTCAACAAGCACTCATTAAACTCTTTGTAAGTCATTGCTACATGAGAGACACTATGTTAGATAATGGGGCTAGAAGACTGAGCAAGACAAAGTCGCAGCCCCAAGAAGCTCATAGTTCGTTCTGAAAATTGGGAGTTGGGAATGGCAGGGTAAAAGCAGTAAAAGGGGTGAATTACAGAGTTCTGTGCTGGGAAGGAGGAAGGAAAGCTTCCCAAGGATGGGAAGCTAAGCTGACTCTTAAGAAAGGAATTAAAGCTCACCAGGTGGACGTGAGAGGGTATGGCTTTTGGAAACACCACTGTCAAGGTGAATTTGCTCAAGGACTGAAATAATTTTCAGTTCTTGCTACTTACTGATTTTTCATAAACCAGACTAATATATCCCAGAGATGAGATATATCTCATCACCATAGCATTCAGTTTCCGCATTACTGTTGCAGTTACTGTAATCAAAAGAAACCTGTATTTGTCTGTCGCACTGAGGACAATTGCTATGGTTTGGTTTTCACATATACCAGACTTTGGGATGGCTGTCACTGACCTCAGGTTCATTTGCTTGGGCGTGGAGTAAGTCACAGACAGAAAAAACATTAGCTAATGAAAAAACAGAAATGTTCTATGGTTCTTTATTTATTGCTTTGGCTCTGAAAATTCTATAACTAGCAGGAGCTATGTTTAGACAATCATAATACATCCTACACAGAAGAGTTAGAATTGCAATTGATCAAAATGACATTTTCCTATAGTAGAAAGAAAACACAAAAAGGTTAAGTATCCAACAATTTGGTTTGGTAAAGTATGGTGCATCAACATCACAGAAAATTATTCAGCCTCTAAGAATGATAATTAACATGATTATGTATGGTATATGGGAACAAAAATGCAAAATAATTTATATACATGGATTGCAGTAAAATGCATCCACTATGAAATATTACTTGGAAATAATATGAAAAAAAGACTTAAACCAGTAGTTGTAGTAGGGAAATTTGTAGCCTATTTCCTTTTCAAAATTTTCTTTAATGCTATGTTGAGTCATCTTTTAATTTTTAAAAGTTTGATTTTTTAAATTTAAAGATTGTATTTATTTATTTGAGAGAGAGAGAAAGTGGAGCGGGGAGGGTCAGAGAGAGAAGCAAACTCCCCACTGAGCACGGAGTTCAATGCAGGGCTCCATCCCAAGACTCCCAAGACCTGAGCCAAAAACAGATGCTTAACCAGGCACCCAAAAGTTTAATGTTTTTATTTTTTTTAAAAGACTTTATTTATTTGAGAGCGATAGTGAAAAGAGATTGATAGAACAAATTGGGGAGGGGCAGAGGGAGAAGAAGACTCCCTGTAGAGCAGGGAGCCCAACATGGGACTCAATCTCAGGACCCTGGGTTCATGACCCGAGGTGAAGGCAGATGCTTAACCGACTGAGCCACCCAGGCGCCCAAGTTTGATGTTTTTAAAGAGGACTAATTGCCAAATTCTGTAAGTCCACCATCTTCCTCATACTTCATACACTATCACAACTAACACAGCCCAAGACCACAAGACCTGTTTGCATGTTACTCTCATTGAGTTCAGTGACAACAACAAAAATATCTTTTACTTTGTGATCTAAGAAAATTGTAGAACCTTTCCTTTAACTCCATTGCATTTTTCTTTGCTGGAAGAGAGCCATTGCTTCTATCTGTTGGCATATTTTTGGCTACCAAAGGACGAATAACAGAATAATTAAGAGCAAGGCCAGTCTTTCCTTTCTGGTTGCATTATCTTGGCAAGTTATTAGCCTCTCTGTACTGTACTTTCTTGTCAGTAAAATGAGATGATTAACAATTGTGATAATATTCGCAATTAAGGATCAAATTATAACTGTGATAATAATTCATGGGGCTGTCATAAAGATCTAATGCTGAGTTGGACCTCTGTGATGAATCTGTGGTAGCTGTTTGTCATCTGCTGACTCCTAGGAGGTGCAATTCTTCCTGACACCATTTATGTAATTCTGTGCCACTCCTTAACCATTCCTCTTGGCATTTGCCCTTCTTTTCATCTTTTATTCATATCCCTTTAAAATATGAGTTTGGGGCACCTGGGTGGCTCAGCGGGTGAAAGCATCTGTCTTCAGCTCAGGTCATGATCTCAGGGTCCTGGGATTGAGTCTCGCATCGCATCGGGCTCTCTGCTCAGCGGGGAGCCTGCTTCCCACCCCCCACCCGCCTGCCTCTCTACCTACTTGTGATCTCTCTCTCTGTCAAATAAATAAATAAAAATCTTTAAAAAAATAAAATAAAATATGAGTTTAAGTGTGCCCAGGCACTTAACTGCTCAGTCAGTTAAGCACCTGATTCAGCTCAGGTCATGATCCCAGGATCCTTGGGATCAAGGCCCTGGGAGCCTGTTTCTCCCTCTCCCTCCCCCTGCCTGTAGTCCCTATCTCTGTCAAATAAATTAAAATCTTAAAAAAAAAAAATCTGAGTCTTTCAGAGAACTTTCTAGAAACACTACCTTCCTCTTTTCCTCCTCTTTTAAACTGGATTATTTGTGACTAGAAAGTCAGAATTATGTTGTGGAAAGAGTTCCATCCTGCTTGAACCACATTTTCTCTAAAGAGACTCATGTCACAGAATCATGCACATCTTTTTTATGAACTTTTCCAAATCTGTATTCCTACATGCTGAGGTTCATATGGAATGATTCCAACCTTCTTCCTCTCTGGCTCTCCTTAGCTGAAGTGAAACTGTATCTTTTTTTTTTTTTCTTTCTCAATAAGAAGAAAAAGACACACATTATACACTAAAGAGTATAAAAATAAAAAGTAAGTCACCTCTTCTTCTTCTAAAAGTAAACATTATTGTGTGTTTTGTGTATCCTTTGGAAATACTCTATGAATTTTCAAGCACATTTATATTTGCTTACACGTGTGTATATCACATTTTTAACCCAAATTGGATCAGAGCATACATGTTGTCTTACAAGTGGCTTTTTATGCAATATGCCTTGGAAATTGTTCCATATCAGCACAAATAACATCTCATTTTTATGTTCAATCTACATCATTTGTATAATTTTCCATTATATGGACGAACCCTAGTTTTTTTTACCCCCATTATCAATGTTCGTACAAATGTGCTGTGATAAATATCCTTAACATCATATGTACATATTATACAGCATATAAATAACCATAGTGCATAAGTAATTATGCATACTCTCTTTTCCACATATACATTTTGAAAGTCTTAGGAAATTGTTTTCAGTTCTGCTATTATAGATAAAGCAAACAAATGTCATCCTTAATTCAAAAGGTTGGGGCACCTGCGTGGCTCACTCATTAAGCAAGCGTCTGCCTTTGGCTCAGGTCATGATCCCAGGGTCCTAGGATTGAGCCCTCATCAAGCTCCCTGCTGAGCGGGAAGCCTGCTTCTCCTTCTCCCACTCCCTCTGCTTGTGTTCCCTCTCTCGCTGTCTCTCTCTGTCAGATAAATAAGTAAAAATCTTTAAGAAAAAATAATACAAATGTCATGGGAAAGTGTCATTTTGATTAATAATGATTCTAACCTTTATAGGCATAGGATATATTAGAGTTTTCTAAACAAAGCTTCTGGCAGGTTACAGAATTCTGCATAGCCAATGAAATGAGGGGGAAAATGATATAAACCTTCCTTCTCCTTAACAAAGTATTTCTGTCAGTGACAAATCAGTCCTAAATCTACAGTTATCAAGAAAGAAACTTAAGTTCAATATCTCTATTAATAGCAAATGTGCAAGTAATATCTGCTCAATTCCTAGAAATGTAAGAGCTGATTCAAAGAATACACATATTAATTGAAAAATACAAAGTATCCTCCAAAGAGATTGTATACGATGCCTGTTTTCCTCAAGTTTCTCATTACTTGTCCATTACCAACAAACTCTATCTTGTGGTCAAAATTTGATCTAGAGCACCTACTTTTCTATTCACATTCTTAACATTCTGAGAGGTAAGTCAAACATTGTTCTCTGCACTGTTTTAATCCAAACAGGTCTTTGGGGGAAAGGATGATTTCGTCCGTATCCTTTTCACCAACCATCTACGAATGGATGGTCAGATCCTGGTTGGACACCGGAAGACCTAAGAGTTTAAAATAACGGTAGCCCTGGCTGAGCAGTGTCATTAATTCATTCTTCTAATGACAAATCAGCCTCACCTCTTGGATCTGATTTGTTTGGTATCTCTAGGCTAATGCTAGTTGATATAAAAATGAAATTCCGTACTTGTTACCAGCTTAGCCACCCTTAACAGCTTAAGATACAGAAAGGGACCTTCTAGGGCAGAATAGCAAAGGCTTCTTCTTCTTTGGCTCTTTCTGAACTAGAGACTTACATTCTGTAGCACTTCCGAGATGAAGTGCCGTGAAGCAACAGAACTTCTCTCACTTATTCCGCTTTAAATATGGTGTCACTGCAGCTATCAAAGATGGGCCCAGGGGTTGCTTCCTTGGATCCATCCCTTACACAGAGTCCAGTATGAGAGACGATATACTATTCCTTCACTAACCCAACAAGAATGTTTAAGTACCCAGAGAAAGATAAATATCACATGATTTCACTTGTATGTGGAACCTAAGAAACGAAACAGATGAACATAGGGGAAGGGAAGGAAAAATAAAATAAGATAAAAACAGAGGGAGGCAAACCCTAAGAGATTCTTAGCTACAGAGAACAAACTGAGGGTTGTTGGAGGGGAGGTGGGCAGGGGATAGGCTAAAGGGGTGACAGGTATGAAGGAGGGCGCTTGCTGGGATGAGCACTGGGTGTTATATGTAAGAGATGAATCACTAAATTCTACTCCTGAAACTAATACTACACTCTATGTTAACTAAAATTTAAATTAAAAAAAAAAACCACAACAGACACCTGGGTCTCATGGGGGCCTATGAAGTTCTGAGTGGGCCAAGTGAGGCAAGCTGGTGTCCTTATAGGGGGAAAAAAATAGTGTAAATTCCCACTCTACCAGGTTCTGAAATAGCAACATGAACAAAACACACAAAAATTACCACTCTCCTGGAACTTATATTCTAGTGAAGCAGAATAAGACAATAATCAGAATAAGTAAAATAGAAAACATTGGATGGTAAGAAGCGCCACAGAAAAAATAAATTATACTTTAAGAAATGAAATGGAAAATCCAAATAAGATCAGTAGACTGTATTGGTGTCAATAGCAACATTGTGCTAGTTGTGTTGTTGTATTATAGTTATGCAAAATGTTACCTTTGGGAAAAACTGGGGAGAAAAGGTCTATGGGATTTCATTGTTTTATTCCTTGGCAATTGTATGTGAAGACAGTTCTTAGTAAAGATTTCCGTTAAAATTTTTAAATGAAAAGTCTACTTTTAAATAAGGTGATTGGGGGCACCTGGGTGGCTCAGATGGTTAAACATCTGCCTTCAGCTCAGGTCATGATCCCGGGGTCCTGGGATCGAGCCCTGCATCGGGCTCCCTGCTCAGTGGGAAGCCTGCGTCTCCCTCTCCCTCTCCCTCTCCCCTGGCTTGTGTTCACTCTCTCCCTATCTCTTTCTTTGTCAAATAAATAAATAAAATCTTAAAGAAAGAAAGAAAGACTATGTTTCTTCTAACCGCAGAAACATTTTTTAAACAATTATTTTGCTTTTTCATATTATAATAGTGCATCCTGAATTTGACAGTTAGAGAATCATATATGAGTTTTAAGTATTTGATGGTATAGTGGAAAATAAAGAAATAAAGAGAAGAGATAGTCTTTCCAAACTCTGAGACTGATACTTTAAAAAAATTTAAAAAAAAATTATTATTTTTTTTTTTTTTTTTTGGCTCAGTGGTTAAAGCCTCTGCCTTTGGCTCAGGTCATGATCCCAGGGTCCCGGGATCAAGCCCCACATCGGGCTCTCTGCTCAGCAGGGAGCCTGCTTCCCCCTCTCTGCCTACTTGTGATCTTTGTCTGTCAAATAAATAAACAAAATCTTAAAAAAAATTTTTTTTTTTTATCAAAGATGGGCCCAGGGGTTGCTTCCTTGGATCCATCCCTTACA
>NW_022631970.1:0-20704 GCF_010015895.1 Lontra canadensis
GTGTGTGTGTGTGTGTGTGTGTGTGTGTGTGTGTGTGTGTGTGTGTGATGAACGGAGACGTCATTTCTGACTGCAGTAATGTTGGTCACTGGCCTCCCCTCTTGTCAGGGCTGCTCTTTCTGGCACAGTGGACACAACTCACCCACTTATACACTGAATCCTCCTGGTCACTGCTGAGGAAATGCTGGTCCATCTGAGAATCTTCTCTGCTCTCTGTCCTCCCTCCCACATCCTCCTCCCCTCCCCATGGGCTGCCTCACACTCCTCTCATCCTGTCTCCCTCCCTCCCACCCAGGGCAGACTTCCCTGCCCAGGCTCAGCCCACTCACCTGAGACCTGCAGAAGGAGCAGCGCTGCAGGCAGCCACGGCCTCCCGTCACCTGGGGTCATGTCTGCAGCACAGACGTCATCCATAGCAATGCCAGGCTCCTGAGGGGGGGAAATTTCAAGCCTCCTCACAGAGGGTCCTCTCTGCAGGGCCCACTTCTGCTTTCTGAGGGCTCCTTGCTTCCCCGTCCTGCCTGTGTTTGTTGTCACAATCTTCTTCCACGCTGACTCAGCTGGTTGGGGTGCAGGAAGCTTGGGGACAGAAGCAACAAGGGTTGAGGCAGAGTCCTGGACCTGGTGTCCCAGATCCACTCAATCCCGATGCCAAGACAGCGCCTGGTTCAGGACTGGACTGGGATTGCCATCCCCTTCCGCAGCCAACATCTGCTCCTCTCACTGTCCACACTCGCCCCATGCAATGGAGCAACACTATGAGAATTTCCTCAGGGGAATGTCCCCACCCCTATGACATGTCACTTCCTTTTGGTCAGGAGAGATCATGTCCGGGGTAGAGCCCCCAGCAGCCCATCCTCTCAGGCATCAGTGGCGACCACAGTTGTGTTAGGATCCCCGAGGCTGCAGCTCCAAGCACCCACAGTCCCCATGGGACCCCTGCTCACCTTGGCCACACAAGTTGGAACTGTGACCTCTGATGCCTTCAAAGGTTCCATTTGGGTGCTGGGTTTCTAACCAGGGTACAAATCCCCAGACTTTCTTCCCTCCTGTGTGTTTCCCTGTTCTCAAGACATGGACATGGAACCACCATCACCAACCCCATGAACACCTCACTTGACTCTTTCTTCTTTGCAGTGAACTCTACTGTGACTCTCAGGGTAGAGGACTGACAATGGACAAGGCAGTCCAGAGACTGAAGGAGCTGATGGGACGTTGGGGCCATGTGAAGCTGAGACTGGGCTTCACCTCTCCATCCAGTGGCACAAAGGCCATGGTGTAACAAGAGGGTGGTCTGACAAAGCACTGGCTGCCAGTGTCCATTTTGGGTTCACATGGTGACTGGGGGCTTCTTCCAGGAGCAGAGTTGGGGGATGGTCCTTGCCAGGAGGTGGGGAGGTGGGTCTGTCCTCACTCAGGGTGGTTAATTCTCATGACATGATGGGTTTGGGATGAATTTACGCTGGAAATGGTAGGGAGGCAAGTCATGGTGCAGGACCCAACATCTTGCATGGGTTATGCCAATTCCTCAAACTTGTCATGCTCAATCAAGTCTATCAATTTCCCCCTAAACACTCTCTGCCCAGATCTGCTCCTCCTCCACACTATCTTATCCTGATCTAAGGCCACAATATTCCCAGAGTCACTGCAATCAGATCCATTACCAAATATTCGTCTCTCTGCCCCTCCCCATTAATATTTCTTCTAGCATCTCCACCTGCCCATATCCTCTCTTCCTCCTGGCATTACAACAATCCTCTCCCCTCTCAGGACAATGGTGACATCCTTATTCCTCCCAGTCCCCTTGTGCCTTGTCCTCCCTCTGTTCCACTCATCAGCAAGAGAGCACTTCAACAAAACTCAGGAGTAGCCAGTACACCCTTTGTCCCGACACTACCCTTCCCCCACTAATCCCTGCCCTTGCTTGGCTTACATGGCCTGAGTGGCCCAGCCACTGCTGGGTTCTGCATTTCTATCTTGCTCCCCTTCCCCAATGTGCCCAATGCTCTAGCCTCCGAGCCCATCCTTCCCCAGGGCCTTAGCATCTCTTTGTCCCTCTCCTTGGATCCTCTGTCCACTTCTTCTCACTGCTTCTTCCATCTTACTTTATAGATTTCACCTCGGATATACTCCCTTAGAAAGGCCTCCCCGATCACTCTTCCTACAGTCACTCTGTTGTCTCAATCACAAACCCATATTTGATTCCTCCATAGTTAACCAAACGTTGTCAGTAAGTTTCCTTGGGTGGTCTCTGTGCATCTCCCCCACTGGGATAGAGCTCATATCACAGCAGCATTCTGGGTCTGCTTCATTCATCACACAACGAGCCAGTGGCCAACTGCACTTTGTGACCAATTGTCGGCTTCTGATAACCGTTCACAGAAGGAGTGAATGAGTGATTGAGTGAATGAATAAACACAAAATTGGCTACAGACATGGCCCTAGACAACTGTGGTCCAACGAGATGCAATATCTATGGTGGTATAACAAATTCCCCAAAACTTGGTGGCTGAAACATTAAATATTCATTATCTTACACTTCCTGAAAGTCACAAATCTAAGAGTGGCTTATCTGGGTGGTTGTGGCTCAGCGTGTCTCTTTCACAACATTGTGGTCAAGATGTTGACCAGGCTATACTCATTGGAAGGCTGGACTGGCCTGAAGGATCTGCTTCAGAGATGACACGTCCACTTGGGGGTTAGCAGGAGTCCTTAGCTCCTCCCCCAATACAACTGCTCAAGTGTCTGCATGATCATCCAGCTTCTCCTGCGGAGTGTGGTCCAAGAAAGAGCAAGGCAAAATATATTTATGATTATATTTATGATTTATCCTTGGAGGTCATGTCCCATTGTTTCTGCCATATCTGGGGAGTACACACCCACCCTGACACAATATAGAGGACCCTTGCCAAGGAATGTGGATATCTGGTCTGAGTGGAGGCTGTGAAAGGATAGGATTCCTAAAATATCAGATATCTGTGTGTTTATATTTGTGCAATTTCCTGTTCCCCTGTGACACTCCAGTAAACGAGTTTAAAAACCAAACATCAAAACATGAAAGTAAACCTCTGAAGCTTTGCTTGACTTGGGTGGGGGTGTGATGTTCATTGGTTTTCTGTCACATAGCAAAGAGTTTCCGTAATCTTCCCCGCAACTAGTTACCCTGCCTAAAGCTCAGACACCAATAATCTAACCAGAAGCGTATTTTGAGTGATGATATCAGGAGGGAATGCAGATTCCTCTGGTTTGACTGCTCAAGTGCCTTTCCCTCAGACCGTGATGCTGGCAGGCAGAGAGTGGCCAGCAACCAGCAAGAGGGAGAAGCACCATCTTCAGACCCAGGAGAGGGTCTGCAGAATGAGAGGGTTTGTCAGGCAGCTGGTGGCCATTGTAACACATCTTGAGAAACTTGACAGGGCTCAGGGTTTCTTCAGTCTTCTCAGCCCGCCACTTTCTCTTCCATCTCTCTTTCACTTCCCCGTGCATCTTCCTTTTATACAAACTTGAGTTTCTGCAGCTCCTGGCTGAGCTGAGAAGTTGGAAGACCCACCAGGTGCACAGAGCAATCACAACAGAAATTTGAGTTCAGGTTTGAGTCCGTGGTGTGGATGGTTCACAGATGGGTTAACTGTCCACGGGCGGCTCAGATGGAAGATGATCTTGGGTGTGTCTGGGAGCATGTTTCTGGAGGAGATGAGCATTTGAATCCGTGGACTCTGTGAGGTAGGTGTCCTCTCTGGGGTGGGTGGGCCTCATCCCATCCGATCTGTTGAGGGTCTGAGTAGAAGTGGATCACCAGCAGAGGAAGGAGGAATTCGCCCTTTGCTGCCTGATGGCTTCAGCTGGGACATCCATCTTTTCCCATCCTCTGTACTCTGGGCTCTCAGGCCCTTGAACTCAGAATGGATTTCACCACCAGCTCTCTTGGGTACTCCTCCGCTCCCATCACCATGGGAGCCTATTCCTTTAATGAACTCGTCATAGGCATGCTTCTCCTACTGGTTCTGTTTGTCCAGAGAACCCTCACTGACACACGTGTGTATTTGACCCTTGTGGCAACTGACTTCGTCAACCCCAAGCCTGCACACGAGGACCTCATTCAAGAAGATCCCTGTGAGGACTCAACAGGAAGATCCAAAACCTCATCACTTCCTCTCACCTGTAGTGTGGCCTCCCAGGACATCTCCTAGAGTTGAGGGAATGTAGGTGTTTCAAGGAGCTGCTACAGAGAAACACAGAGAAAACACCCAGGATGTCAGCATGCTGAGCATGGAAGAGCATGGGGACCATCCCCACGTGAACTGGGCCTGAGTTTTGCGAGGGAAATAGTGATGAAGCAAAGGCCAAGTTAGAGGCAAATGTTACTGGCTTTCCTTGGGCTGGAATCAGAAGTATCTGCTTTATTCCTCTTTGGCTTTAGGGTCTCTGTGAGGCCCAGAGATGTCTGGGAGACTTTTGTTTTGTGAGGCTGTCAGTATCTGAAAAGAAGAGGGATGTCAAAGTAGGGTTACGAACATTCAGGGGTATTTGAAAGTGGGAAGATTTAAGTGCTTCGCTGAGGCCCCAGTGTCAACCTGGAGGATGAAGAGCTCCCCAGCCTGCCTGCACCTGGAGCCTCAGGTGTCCCCAGTCTCTGACGGTGTCCCCACAGGCACAGGCTTATCTCTAGGACCCCGGGAGAGGTTCCTGTGCTGTGTTCCCACGGCTCGTGGGCGTGCTCATGAATCAACTTTGGACAGCAAGTGGTCATAGGGCATAATTAATTGGTCTAGAAAAGTGATTCCTGAATCACAAAGTTAATTCACTTGTGGTTGGTTGGAATAAGACACACGTAGAAATAGCAGGATGAACATTTAAGTCAGGGCAGCCCTGTGATTGTATTGCTAATTCAATTTAGACATAATGTTAAAGATGACTTTTGAAGCTGTTAATGGGAAGCCAGGCCAGAGCCAAAGGGCAGACTTCTCTCCCTGCACTGCAAGACAGACCCTCCCACCCCAACCTCCTGACCATTTCTGCCCATCTTCTTGGTCCTGGCACCTCTGTCTCCTTGTTTCCCATCCCCTCAGCCACCTTTCCTTAGACCTTGCTGGCACGGACCCCAGGGAGTCCTTGAAAGAGCTGCTTCCCTCACTTCTTCCCTCACTTCTTCCCTCACTTCTGGGCAATAAGAGGAAGCATCGCCAGATGTCGCCATATCAAGGTCCATGTCAGCTGACCGTGGTCAGGAGGGGGCACTGGGTCTATCGACCTCTTCCAGGGAGTACGAATTCCAGAAGAGCCATGTGGGCACTGCTTCTCAATAAAGCTGAAGTGCTGGGCTAGAGTCCGAGGTGTCCTGTCTTTCTGCCTGGTTCTGTACCCTTCCTTGTGCACAGGTGGTGAGGGTCCTGACTTATTCTCGTCTGAACTACCCTTTGGGCTCCGGACCCCTGCTTGCATCTTGAGCTCTGGATTGTGAATGTCTCAGCCCACCTCTAGTTGAGCCCAAGGGAGACACAGTGATTTGCAAGCCAACATCTCAGGCTGATGCACAGGATGGGGCTTGAGGAGGGAAGCAAGCTATAGGACTGAGCCGGAGGAGGAAAGGTCATCAGGATACAGTGGGTTTAGTTCTAACCCCTGGGGTGGCCAGGACCAGAGTTTGAATCATCTGGGAGGACTCAGCAGCTAAGAAGCAATCCTGTTAGAGGAGAATTATTTTTTTTTAATTTTTTTATTTCTATTCAACGTAACAGTATTCATTGTTTTTGCACCACACCCAGTGCTCCATGCAATCCGTGCCCTCTCCAATACCCACCACCTGGATCCCCCAACCCCCCCCCCCCCGCCCCTTCAAAACCCTCAGATTGTTTTTCAGAGTCCATAGTCTCTCATGGTTCACCTCCCCTTCCAATTTCCCTCAACTCCCTTCTCCTCTCTAACTCCCCTTGTCCTCCATGCTATTTGTTATGCTCCACAAATAAGTGAAACCATATGATAATTGACTCTCTCTGCTTGACTTATTTCACTCAGCATAATCTCTTCCAGTCCTGTCCATGTTGCTACAAAAGTTGGGTATTCATCCTTTCTGATGGAGGCATAATACTGCATAGTGTATATGGACCACATCTTCCTTATCCATTCGTCTGTTGAAGGGCATCTTGGTTCTTTCCACAGTTTGGCAACCGTGGCCATTGCTGCTATGAACATTGGGGTACAGATGGCCCTTCTTTTCACTACATCTGTATCTTTGGGGTAAATACCCAGTAGTGCAATTGCAGGGTCATAGGGAAGTTCTGTTTTTAATTTCTTGAGGAATCTCCACACTGTTCTCCAAAGTGGCTGCACCAACTTGCATTCCCACCAACAGTGTAAGAGGGTTCCCCTTTCTCCACATCCCCTCCAACACATGTTATTTCCTGTCTTGCTAATTTTGGCCATTCTAAGTGGTGTAAGGTGGTATCTCAATGTGGTTTTAATTTGAATCTCCCTGATGGCTAGTGATGATGAACATTTTTTCATGTGTCTGATAGCCATTTGTGTGTCTTCATTGGAGAAGTGTCTGTTCATATCTTCTGCCCACTTTTTTATATGATTGCCTGTTTTGTGTGTGTTGAATTTGAGGAGTTCTTTATAGATCCTGGATATCAACCTTTTGTCTGTACTGTCACTTGCAAATATCTTCTCCCATTCCGTGGGTTGCCTCTTTGTTTTCTTGACTGTTTCCTTTGCTGTGCAGAAGCTTTTGATTTTGATGAAGTCCCAAAAGTTCATTTTCGCTTTTGTTTCCTTTGCCTTTGGAGACATATCTTGAAAGAAGTTGCTGTGGATGATATCGAAGAGGTTACTGCCTATATTCTCCTCTAGGATTCTGATGGATTTCTGTCTCACGTTGAGGTTTTTTATCCATTTTGAGTTTATCTTTGTGTACGGTGTAAGAGAATGGTCGAGTTTCATTCTTCTACATATAGCTGTCCAGTTTTCCCAACACCATTTATTGAAGAGACTGTCTTTTTTCCACTGTATATTTTTTCCTGTTTTATCAAAGATTATTTGACCATAGAGTTGAGGGTCCATATATGGGCTCTCTACTCTGTTCCACTGGTCTATGTGTCTGTTTTTATGCCAGTACCATGCTGTCTTGGTGATCACAGCTTTGTAGTAAAGCTTGAAATCAGGTAACATGATGCCCCCAGTTTTATTTTTGTTTTTCAACATTTCCTTAGTGATTCGGGGTC
The DNA here is from genome assembly GCF_010015895.1 of Lontra canadensis. NCBI lineage: Eukaryota > Metazoa > Chordata > Mammalia > Carnivora > Mustelidae > Lontra > Lontra canadensis. Next base: position 7,221 of record NW_022631970.1, read on the forward strand.
TCTTCTGATTCTATACAAATTTTAGGATTATTTGCTCCAGCTCTTTGAAAAATACTGGTGGAATTTTGATCAGAATGGCATTAAAAGTATAGATTGCTCTAGGCAGTATAGACATCTTAACAATGTTTATTCTTCCGATCCAAGAGCATGGAATGGTCTTCCATCTTTTTGTGTCTTCTTCAATTTCTTTCACGAGTGTTCTGTAGTTCCTCGAGTACAGATCCTTTACCTCTTTGGTTAGGTTTATTCCCAGCTATCTTATGGTTCTTGGTGCTATAGTAAATGGAATCGATTCTCTAATTTCCCTTTCTGTATTTTCATTGTTAGTGTATAAGAAAGCCACTGATTTCTGTAAATTGACTTTGTATCCTGCCAAGTTGCTGAATTGTTGTATGAGTTCTAGTAGTTTGGGGGTGGAGTCTTTTGGGTTTTCCATATAAAGAATCAAGTCATCTGCGAAGAGAGAGAGTCTGACTTCTTCTTTGCCAATTTGGATAACTTTTATTTCTCTTTGTTGTCTGATTGCTGTTGCTAGTCTAAGTCCTTGAAGGGACTGCCCAGTTCTGCAAATGGTCACTATCACCATCTTTTGGTGGCTTGGAGAACTGCCCCAAGTGTGCTCTGGGTGTTACCTTCATCCTCATCCTGGAGGTTGGGAACTACAAATGCCTTTTGTGCAAAACATAAGAGACTCTTGAGCATAGGAAACAAACTGAGGTTTGCTTAAGGGAGTGGTATGGGGGGATGGGGTAACTGGGTGATGGATATTAAGGAGGGCATGTGATGTAATGAGCCCTGGGTGTGATGTAAGACTGATGACACACTAACTCCTACCTCTAAAACTAGGAATACAATATATGTTAATTAACTGAATTTAAGTTAAAAAACTAAAATTAAGAAATGTCTTTTGGGGGCGCCTGGGTGGCTCAGTGAGTTAAAGCCTCTGCTTTCGGCTCAGGTCATGGTCCCAGTTTCATGGGATCAAGCCCCGCATCAGGCTCTCTGCTCAGCGGGGAGCCTGCTTCCTCCTCTCTCTCTGCCTGCCTCTCTGCTTGCTTGTGATCTCTGTCTATCAAATAAATAAATAAAATCTTTTATTAAAAAATTAAAAAAAAAGAAATGTCTTTTGTAGTCGAGTATCAAGGCCTGTCATGATCCCTCCAGATCCCTCCAGACAGAGGACCAGAGCTCATGGAAATTCTGGAGACCCATGGAAGAAGGATGTTTGGTTTTCAGTCAGAAAGATGAGAACTCCGGTTTAGGGAGAATGGCCTTCTATTTATATACATTTTCTTTGATTTCAGACAGCATTTTGTCATTTTGGACATCCATATCCAGGACATATTTGGTTATGCTTATACCTAAGGGTTTCATTTTCTTTGGAGTAAGTGTACATGGAATGCATTTTTAATTCAGGTTTCCATATGTTCACTTGTTAGTATATGGACGTGTGATTGACTGATGTGTGTTCATGTTGTATCTCATGACCTGCTGAACTCACCTCTTAGTTCTATGAGGTTTTGTAGATTGCTTGAGATTTTTTTTTCCTTAAGACTTTATTTATTTATTTGACAGTAAGACATCCCAAGTAGACAGAGAGGCAGGCAGAGTGAGTGGGGAAGCAGACTCCCTGCTGAGCAGAGAGCCCGATGTAGGGCTCGATCCTAGAACCCTGGGATCATGACCTGAGCTGAACGCAGAGGCTTAACCCACTGAGCCACCCAGGCACCCCTGCTTGAGATTTTCTACATACATATTTATGTCATGTGCAGACAGGGACAGCTTTATTCTTCTTTTCCATCTTCCATCCCCTCATTTCTTTATCTGACCTACTGCAATGGCCAGAATTTCCATGGCTGAGATGACTACATGGTGAGAGGGGGCATCTCTGCCTTGCTCAGGATCGTACAGGGAAAACTCAGTTTTTGATCACCAACTATAATGTTAGCTGTATTTTTCTTCTAGATGATCTTCATCAAGTCGAGGAAATTCCTTCTTATTCCTTCTTAGAACTAAGAAATTCCTTCTTAAAAATACTCTTATTTTTATGAGTTTCTTTTTGATCATGAGTGGGTATTGGAGGTTGTCATATGCTTTTCCAGTGTCATTTGATATGATTCTATGATTTTTTCCTCCTTACTTTGGTATGGTGGAATACAGTGATTCACTTTTCAACGTGGAACCAGCCTTCTCTACCTGAAACAAACCTCACTCCATCAGGGTGCATAATTCTTTGCTGGATTCCATCTGCTTGCCTTGCCTATCCATCTACCTGACCCCCAGATTCCTGCCCACTGGATTCGAATGACCCTCCCCTGGCCTGAGCTTTGCCTTTGTTCAGACCTTCTACCTTCCCTCCCTCAACAGCCTGAGGCTCTCACCCAACGGGAGACAAATCGTGAGAGAATATGGACTCTGGGAAACAAACGGAGAGCTTTAGAGGGGATGTGGGTGGGGGAATGGAGAAGCCGGCTGATGGGTTTTACCGAGCGCACGTGTTGTGATGAGCACTGGGTGCTCCATGCACCTAATGAATCACTGAGCACTACATCGAAAACTAATGACGTGCTCTACAGTGGTTAACTGTACATCATCATCATCATCATCATCATAATGAAAGAGTCTGTTCCTGTCCTCTGTCACCCCATTCATTGAACTCTCATCCATTCCTCTTCATGACACTTCTTCTTATAAAACAGTATTCCTTATTTAGTTTTCAAAACCACCCATTAGAATAGAAAGGCCTTGTTTTGTTGACTGTTTTCTTCCCAGCACCTAGAAACAAGCCTGGTGCTACACAGGCTCTTGGTGAATATTTGGTGAGTGGTTGTAGGAAGGAAGGAATGTTGAGTTGAGAGCCTGCACTGGGGGTTCTCAGGAAGACAAGGTCATGGGAAAGCAGGCCTTCCCTCACCTCGGGCTCTCTGGTCACCTGGGCTGTGCTCGGTGCTCTCTGCTAGCAAGTTAGGAGTCCTAGGGCGTCCCTCCCCCATTCTCCCCAGCAAAACACCACGCACATCGACTTGTGTGTGTGATGGATCTCATTGCTTCACTCAAGTATTGAACGATTTGTTTGTTACCAGTTTTTGGCAATAAGGGGAGAGGAGACAGGTCTGGGTCCAGAAGTTCTTCCTCTCCTAGTCTGCGTGGTGTTGTCTCTGGACAGGATATGGATGGGCAAGGAGGGCTGCAGGTTGTCTTCATCAGGCTGACTCTGGTGCCCACAAATTGCCCACTGAGGCCTGTTGACCCAGAACACGGCACTGAGCATCATCAGAAACAGGGGCACCTTCAGCAGAATGAGGAGCAGGAAGTGGACGTTGCCAAGCAGGGACCTGTAGGAGGGACACGGTGACTGGCAGGAGTTTCCTCCTGGACAGGAGCCCACACTCTGCCCCCACCTGCCTTTGTGCTCAGGTTCTGTGGCCTCAGAAATCACTATCAGCCTCAAAGCTGAATGGTACCAGGGCTGGAAGGTCCGGCCCCAGTCTCGTGTCCTCCAGTCAAGACTTGACCGTGAGCATCAGGACACAGCAGACACATGAGGATGTGGTGGTGAGGAATGGAGAGAGGGGGAGAAGAGGAGACCCAGGAGGCTCTGGTTCCCAGAAACAGCTCTCTGAACCCACAACCCTCAACACTCCCTTGCTCCTGCAGGGACAGATTTTGAGGGTGAAATGCTCCCTTATAAAAGCTCTCCTCTCAACCTAGTCTGGATTCAGCTTCAACATGATCTTGGAGAAGCTCTTCTACTGAAACCGCTCAACATCCTCCATCAGCGTCCAGGAGGGACCTCCCCAAGCTCAGCTCGTGGCCAGTGCCCTCACCTGTGGGTCCCAGTAACTGTCCCCATACCAGCTCCTCACAAATGCTGTGTCCCCTCCCCACACGGGACCTTTCTAGAAGCTCTCCATGTCGCCATCCCCTCGCCTAGCTCTCAGCCTGTGGTTTGGCTGATGTCCTCTCCAAGGTCACACTGGGATCCTCTTGCACACCTGTTTGGCACCCTGGCTCATATCCTCTTTGCCCACTTGAACTCCGGGCCAACTGTGGACAGTCTTGGGACGGCCAGTGGTTTCCCCGCTCCAGCTCCCTCACCTCTTTGCCTGAGGACTCTCTTTAGCTATAGGAAAGTTCGGCTTGCTGAGCAGAACAGGCGAGATATGGCACAGAATCCATGTCCCCAGGAGGACCCTCTGCCTGCCATACTCTTTCTCCAGATGAAGGGCCTTCCCTCATCACTCTGTGAGAGTATAAGCAGCCCCTCTGCCTGCAGTACTCTCTCTAGATAAGGGGACTTCCCTCATTTTCTGTGAGCAACAGGAAGTCCCACCATCTTCCCCACCGTGAGGGCAGATGGATGTTGATCACTGCCTCAGCTTCCTCAGGGCTGGTGGGACAGCTCTGGGGTGCGTCCTACACAGCATCTCTGAGGATACCCAGTGACGGAGCCCAGTTCCCCTGCGATGGCTCCTCCATCAAAGCCCGCTTCGTTGGTTTCCCCATCTTCCCTTTCCCTCCCTGTGCTTCCTGGGATCACCATTCCATAAACTAATTGCACCTAAGTCTTTGTCTCCCCATCAGATTTGAGGAAATCCAAACCCAAACAGGCTCTTTGTCATTTGTTTTCAATGAATCTGGATTCCTTTCGTCATGCCCACCGTCTTCCCATGCACCCCATCTTCCTATCCATTAGTGGGCAGTTGGCATTACTGGCTTTATCGGGCTGATGCCACATCCCCCCAGATGCCCTCTGAGGCCTGTTCCCTCAGAGGACAGCACTGAGCATGCTCAGGACCAGAGGCACCTCCAGCAAGACCAGGAAGGAGAGGAAAGTAGATGTTGCTCAGTAGGGACCTGTGGGGGACACGGTGACAGACAGTGAGCCCCATCATCAGGGAAATGCCCTGGTACCCTCCACTTCCCTTCTGTCCCTGTGTCTATGTCCTGAGGCCACAGCAGTCCAGAAGGAAATCAGGCCCAGGTGGGTCCATGGCTGGGACTGCCCCATCATCTGACCACTTCTGTGACCCTCAGGCTTACAATTGCCCTTGAGACAGGATGTGGACATGGAGAGGGCCTGGCTATTGGAGTGACATGAGGAGATCCCACGAAGCAGGCAGGACCTGGCCTGGGAAAAGATTTCTATCTAACCACTCCCCCTGGGCAGTGACCCTGTCTATGGACGAGAAATCAGTGCTGGGTTGCTTGTGTAATGTCTGTTCTCCCATAACCAGTATTTCCCATGAGGGAATGGAGTATTTGCTTTAGTCCCAGGGTCCATCTGGCACCTGTGTGGTCCCTCCAAACCTTACCCTTGAGATTCAGAGGTTAATGATGGAGGGGATGAATGACCCCACTCACCTCTTCTCTCCTTCTGTGGCCTCGTCTTCAATAGGATGACTCTCCAGTGAGGGCCTGGGAGGGAGCAGTGAAGAGAGTTCAGGGGCCCCCAGAGCACCTGACCTGGGCTAGATCCTGAAGTCCCCCTTTGCACAACACTGGCACTTGTCTTCCCTGTCCGCGGAGCCCGATTTCTGTAGATACCTGAGTGCTGGCTCCCCCAATCCTACAAGTCTCCAGGGAAATGTCCTCTCACTGGCCAGGGCTCCCTGATCATTGTGTATGGAACAGCAGTCCCGCCCCCATCGTTCCCCACACATGCTCTCTCTGACCCATCTGTTCTCAGGTTGAGTTGTCCACTGTGTGAATTTCCCAACTTTTGTCAGAGCAGGTCTGTGTCTCGGTGGCCCAGGGCTGTATCCCTAGAAGGGTGCCGAGCACACGGTAGGACTTTCACCGTTAGGTGTGGAATTGGTAAATAGTGTGGGATGGAGGCCACGACAATCACACCCCACACAGCTCTGTCCTCCGTGTTCCCCAGAAATCACCCAGGTGTCAAAGATCTCCAGCTGCTAGCCCCTTACCCAGGACGTTGGCTGGAAGTGGAGGACTCCTGCCAGGTCGCAGTGTCCCATGTGGAGGCTGGCAGTGTCCTGTGAAGACCTGGAGTGCTGGGGGGCCTCTCAGAGCTGGGGGTTGCAGTGCTGGCTGGGGGAGAAGCACACGTCAGGCCTGCTGTCCTCCCCCCAGGCTCTCCCACTCTCTGTCAGCTGTGTGGCTCCGACTCACATAGTCCTGGTCACTCAGGCCATCTGGACAGGCGTCTGGGCTCCACATCCGCCCACAGCCACACCCAGGCCTGCCTGGAACTCCGGCCTCCCCCGCCCTCTCTGCAGGTGCACCCTGGCCAGGTGGGCGATTTCAGAGGCAGAGCATCTCCCAGCAGGGCATGGGACAGTGTGTGGAAGGAGCTCAGGGCTCTGGGCTCAGCCACCCGCCCCTGGTTTCTCCTGGCAGAGGATGGGCTGAGCTTTCCTCTGCAGAGACTGATCCAGAGCTGGGGGTGGAGGCCGGGTCCTCAGGCAGGGCTGATGTCTGGAGTGAGAACCATGAAACAGGGCGCTCAGCAGAGTCCCCACTGAATGATGGATCCTGCACTTAGTGCACTCAGCCCCCGAACTCTAAGCCAGAACTGTGAACCTGGGTGGCCACGGGACGGAAGGATAGACAGAAAGAAAGACCTAATGAGACAGACACACACCCGGGGGACCACACAGAAAGTTCCCTGTCCTGAAGCCAACTGGACAATGGACTTTCTCTTCCAAGCGGTGGTGTCCGAGGACACTCAGCTCCTCGCTGTTAAATAGGAGTCCACAAGAGGCCTGCGAGGAAACGCCCCATGTGAGAGAGAAGACCTGCGGGAAAGACGTCAGAGGAGCCAGGGCCAACATCGGAATAAGAAAACAAGACAAAAACCTGAACACTCAGAAGGATGAACTCCATGTGGTTCTCAGGAAACAAAAACAGGGTTCGAGTAAAGAATTCTTTGCATCACATGGTAGTATAATTCGGGCCATAGTACCTGAGAACTCATGTTTCTCATTTTTTTTCCCCTCCTTTGTCTGAGGGGAGCTTTCAGCAGTTTCTCAGGGTTCCCTCCTGTGGGGACAAGATGACGGAAGGAATGGGGAGGGTCAAGCTGGAGGGGCTGGGTGTTCCCCAAACGCTCCCAGAAGCCCCACATCAGGGTCTGGGGCTCCTTCTTGGGCCCCTGTTGAGGCTGCTGCAGACCCCCAGGATCACAGCTGTGAGGCTGGTGCTCAGGAACCATCCAGGACACAGTAATGTCCTGTTAGAGCCCCGGGGTCCTGGGCAGCCAGTAAGGGAGAGGAGCCCGTGTCCTAAGGTCGTTCCCCCATTGGGAGGACAGAGAGACATCCAGGAAGAGGCTCAGGACACCTTCTGCATGGTCAGGACCCTTGGCAGGACAGGAAGGCTGACCATCATCCCCAGACTAGGGCCATTTGCACTGCCCACCCTGGGAGAGCTTTACGTGTGAGAGTTTGTCAGGTGGGACACACTGAGGTCAGCCAGAGTGTGCATGTGCTTGTGTGAGTGTAAAGATAACACAACGCCTGCACACAGACCGAGACACACATGAATATATACACAGACACAACACGCAAACGCACATCCATGGACACACACAGGCACACCCCTGGTGTCCTGCTCACCCAGTGCATCCTCACCCCGCTCTTCTATCCCACATCCCCCCGCTTTCCCGCTGGGGCTGGGGTAATCAGCCCATGCCTCAGGCAGCCCTGGTCCTGGTGTGGGGGGAAGGGTGTGCACAGCTCACCTGGGGTCACAGACAGCACAACTTGGAAGGTGTCGTCGAACAAATATCCTGGGAGCGGTGATGAATCGATCCCGCACAGGTACATCCCGGCATCATCCTCTGTGAGACTCTCCAAGGTCACTGTGAAGGTGAGGTTTGCAGGATGGTCCCTGATGGACACACGGCCCTTTCTCACTTCTCTGTCTGCCCCTTTGGTCTTTACGATCTTCCACACACAGAGACTTTTGCACCAGTACTTGGCATTCTCTGTGAATTCCTCCTCATACTGACACTGCACGCTCACAGATCCCCCCACGGTGCCCATCACGGAGGTGGGGCCACTCAGAGACCAACAACCTGGAAAACACAGCCGAGGGTGACCCCTCACCAGAGGGGCCTGGGACAATGGGATCTGAGGTCAAGTTGACTATTGAGTCCCTCAAGGGCCCTCGGCATCAGGAGGAGGCCTTGGCAGGAACGAGGCCTTTCCTTAGACCAGAGGGAACGTCGGTAGCTCCCTCCTCACAGAGTGGCACAAGGAGAGTGTGTCCTTGATGTGTGTGTGTGTGTGTGTGTGTGTGTGTGTGTGTGTGTGTGTGTGTGATGAACGGAGACGTCATTTCTGACTGCAGTAATGTTGGTCACTGGCCTCCCCTCTTGTCAGGGCTGCTCTTTCTGGCACAGTGGACACAACTCACCCACTTATACACTGAATCCTCCTGGTCACTGCTGAGGAAATGCTGGTCCATCTGAGAATCTTCTCTGCTCTCTGTCCTCCCTCCCACATCCTCCTCCCCTCCCCATGGGCTGCCTCACACTCCTCTCATCCTGTCTCCCTCCCTCCCACCCAGGGCAGACTTCCCTGCCCAGGCTCAGCCCACTCACCTGAGACCTGCAGAAGGAGCAGCGCTGCAGGCAGCCACGGCCTCCCGTCACCTGGGGTCATGTCTGCAGCACAGACGTCATCCATAGCAATGCCAGGCTCCTGAGGGGGGGAAATTTCAAGCCTCCTCACAGAGGGTCCTCTCTGCAGGGCCCACTTCTGCTTTCTGAGGGCTCCTTGCTTCCCCGTCCTGCCTGTGTTTGTTGTCACAATCTTCTTCCACGCTGACTCAGCTGGTTGGGGTGCAGGAAGCTTGGGGACAGAAGCAACAAGGGTTGAGGCAGAGTCCTGGACCTGGTGTCCCAGATCCACTCAATCCCGATGCCAAGACAGCGCCTGGTTCAGGACTGGACTGGGATTGCCATCCCCTTCCGCAGCCAACATCTGCTCCTCTCACTGTCCACACTCGCCCCATGCAATGGAGCAACACTATGAGAATTTCCTCAGGGGAATGTCCCCACCCCTATGACATGTCACTTCCTTTTGGTCAGGAGAGATCATGTCCGGGGTAGAGCCCCCAGCAGCCCATCCTCTCAGGCATCAGTGGCGACCACAGTTGTGTTAGGATCCCCGAGGCTGCAGCTCCAAGCACCCACAGTCCCCATGGGACCCCTGCTCACCTTGGCCACACAAGTTGGAACTGTGACCTCTGATGCCTTCAAAGGTTCCATTTGGGTGCTGGGTTTCTAACCAGGGTACAAATCCCCAGACTTTCTTCCCTCCTGTGTGTTTCCCTGTTCTCAAGACATGGACATGGAACCACCATCACCAACCCCATGAACACCTCACTTGACTCTTTCTTCTTTGCAGTGAACTCTACTGTGACTCTCAGGGTAGAGGACTGACAATGGACAAGGCAGTCCAGAGACTGAAGGAGCTGATGGGACGTTGGGGCCATGTGAAGCTGAGACTGGGCTTCACCTCTCCATCCAGTGGCACAAAGGCCATGGTGTAACAAGAGGGTGGTCTGACAAAGCACTGGCTGCCAGTGTCCATTTTGGGTTCACATGGTGACTGGGGGCTTCTTCCAGGAGCAGAGTTGGGGGATGGTCCTTGCCAGGAGGTGGGGAGGTGGGTCTGTCCTCACTCAGGGTGGTTAATTCTCATGACATGATGGGTTTGGGATGAATTTACGCTGGAAATGGTAGGGAGGCAAGTCATGGTGCAGGACCCAACATCTTGCATGGGTTATGCCAATTCCTCAAACTTGTCATGCTCAATCAAGTCTATCAATTTCCCCCTAAACACTCTCTGCCCAGATCTGCTCCTCCTCCACACTATCTTATCCTGATCTAAGGCCACAATATTCCCAGAGTCACTGCAATCAGATCCATTACCAAATATTCGTCTCTCTGCCCCTCCCCATTAATATTTCTTCTAGCATCTCCACCTGCCCATATCCTCTCTTCCTCCTGGCATTACAACAATCCTCTCCCCTCTCAGGACAATGGTGACATCCTTATTCCTCCCAGTCCCCTTGTGCCTTGTCCTCCCTCTGTTCCACTCATCAGCAAGAGAGCACTTCAACAAAACTCAGGAGTAGCCAGTACACCCTTTGTCCCGACACTACCCTTCCCCCACTAATCCCTGCCCTTGCTTGGCTTACATGGCCTGAGTGGCCCAGCCACTGCTGGGTTCTGCATTTCTATCTTGCTCCCCTTCCCCAATGTGCCCAATGCTCTAGCCTCCGAGCCCATCCTTCCCCAGGGCCTTAGCATCTCTTTGTCCCTCTCCTTGGATCCTCTGTCCACTTCTTCTCACTGCTTCTTCCATCTTACTTTATAGATTTCACCTCGGATATACTCCCTTAGAAAGGCCTCCCCGATCACTCTTCCTACAGTCACTCTGTTGTCTCAATCACAAACCCATATTTGATTCCTCCATAGTTAACCAAACGTTGTCAGTAAGTTTCCTTGGGTGGTCTCTGTGCATCTCCCCCACTGGGATAGAGCTCATATCACAGCAGCATTCTGGGTCTGCTTCATTCATCACACAACGAGCCAGTGGCCAACTGCACTTTGTGACCAATTGTCGGCTTCTGATAACCGTTCACAGAAGGAGTGAATGAGTGATTGAGTGAATGAATAAACACAAAATTGGCTACAGACATGGCCCTAGACAACTGTGGTCCAACGAGATGCAATATCTATGGTGGTATAACAAATTCCCCAAAACTTGGTGGCTGAAACATTAAATATTCATTATCTTACACTTCCTGAAAGTCACAAATCTAAGAGTGGCTTATCTGGGTGGTTGTGGCTCAGCGTGTCTCTTTCACAACATTGTGGTCAAGATGTTGACCAGGCTATACTCATTGGAAGGCTGGACTGGCCTGAAGGATCTGCTTCAGAGATGACACGTCCACTTGGGGGTTAGCAGGAGTCCTTAGCTCCTCCCCCAATACAACTGCTCAAGTGTCTGCATGATCATCCAGCTTCTCCTGCGGAGTGTGGTCCAAGAAAGAGCAAGGCAAAATATATTTATGATTATATTTATGATTTATCCTTGGAGGTCATGTCCCATTGTTTCTGCCATATCTGGGGAGTACACACCCACCCTGACACAATATAGAGGACCCTTGCCAAGGAATGTGGATATCTGGTCTGAGTGGAGGCTGTGAAAGGATAGGATTCCTAAAATATCAGATATCTGTGTGTTTATATTTGTGCAATTTCCTGTTCCCCTGTGACACTCCAGTAAACGAGTTTAAAAACCAAACATCAAAACATGAAAGTAAACCTCTGAAGCTTTGCTTGACTTGGGTGGGGGTGTGATGTTCATTGGTTTTCTGTCACATAGCAAAGAGTTTCCGTAATCTTCCCCGCAACTAGTTACCCTGCCTAAAGCTCAGACACCAATAATCTAACCAGAAGCGTATTTTGAGTGATGATATCAGGAGGGAATGCAGATTCCTCTGGTTTGACTGCTCAAGTGCCTTTCCCTCAGACCGTGATGCTGGCAGGCAGAGAGTGGCCAGCAACCAGCAAGAGGGAGAAGCACCATCTTCAGACCCAGGAGAGGGTCTGCAGAATGAGAGGGTTTGTCAGGCAGCTGGTGGCCATTGTAACACATCTTGAGAAACTTGACAGGGCTCAGGGTTTCTTCAGTCTTCTCAGCCCGCCACTTTCTCTTCCATCTCTCTTTCACTTCCCCGTGCATCTTCCTTTTATACAAACTTGAGTTTCTGCAGCTCCTGGCTGAGCTGAGAAGTTGGAAGACCCACCAGGTGCACAGAGCAATCACAACAGAAATTTGAGTTCAGGTTTGAGTCCGTGGTGTGGATGGTTCACAGATGGGTTAACTGTCCACGGGCGGCTCAGATGGAAGATGATCTTGGGTGTGTCTGGGAGCATGTTTCTGGAGGAGATGAGCATTTGAATCCGTGGACTCTGTGAGGTAGGTGTCCTCTCTGGGGTGGGTGGGCCTCATCCCATCCGATCTGTTGAGGGTCTGAGTAGAAGTGGATCACCAGCAGAGGAAGGAGGAATTCGCCCTTTGCTGCCTGATGGCTTCAGCTGGGACATCCATCTTTTCCCATCCTCTGTACTCTGGGCTCTCAGGCCCTTGAACTCAGAATGGATTTCACCACCAGCTCTCTTGGGTACTCCTCCGCTCCCATCACCATGGGAGCCTATTCCTTTAATGAACTCGTCATAGGCATGCTTCTCCTACTGGTTCTGTTTGTCCAGAGAACCCTCACTGACACACGTGTGTATTTGACCCTTGTGGCAACTGACTTCGTCAACCCCAAGCCTGCACACGAGGACCTCATTCAAGAAGATCCCTGTGAGGACTCAACAGGAAGATCCAAAACCTCATCACTTCCTCTCACCTGTAGTGTGGCCTCCCAGGACATCTCCTAGAGTTGAGGGAATGTAGGTGTTTCAAGGAGCTGCTACAGAGAAACACAGAGAAAACACCCAGGATGTCAGCATGCTGAGCATGGAAGAGCATGGGGACCATCCCCACGTGAACTGGGCCTGAGTTTTGCGAGGGAAATAGTGATGAAGCAAAGGCCAAGTTAGAGGCAAATGTTACTGGCTTTCCTTGGGCTGGAATCAGAAGTATCTGCTTTATTCCTCTTTGGCTTTAGGGTCTCTGTGAGGCCCAGAGATGTCTGGGAGACTTTTGTTTTGTGAGGCTGTCAGTATCTGAAAAGAAGAGGGATGTCAAAGTAGGGTTACGAACATTCAGGGGTATTTGAAAGTGGGAAGATTTAAGTGCTTCGCTGAGGCCCCAGTGTCAACCTGGAGGATGAAGAGCTCCCCAGCCTGCCTGCACCTGGAGCCTCAGGTGTCCCCAGTCTCTGACGGTGTCCCCACAGGCACAGGCTTATCTCTAGGACCCCGGGAGAGGTTCCTGTGCTGTGTTCCCACGGCTCGTGGGCGTGCTCATGAATCAACTTTGGACAGCAAGTGGTCATAGGGCATAATTAATTGGTCTAGAAAAGTGATTCCTGAATCACAAAGTTAATTCACTTGTGGTTGGTTGGAATAAGACACACGTAGAAATAGCAGGATGAACATTTAAGTCAGGGCAGCCCTGTGATTGTATTGCTAATTCAATTTAGACATAATGTTAAAGATGACTTTTGAAGCTGTTAATGGGAAGCCAGGCCAGAGCCAAAGGGCAGACTTCTCTCCCTGCACTGCAAGACAGACCCTCCCACCCCAACCTCCTGACCATTTCTGCCCATCTTCTTGGTCCTGGCACCTCTGTCTCCTTGTTTCCCATCCCCTCAGCCACCTTTCCTTAGACCTTGCTGGCACGGACCCCAGGGAGTCCTTGAAAGAGCTGCTTCCCTCACTTCTTCCCTCACTTCTTCCCTCACTTCTGGGCAATAAGAGGAAGCATCGCCAGATGTCGCCATATCAAGGTCCATGTCAGCTGACCGTGGTCAGGAGGGGGCACTGGGTCTAT
>NW_022631971.1:0-20667 GCF_010015895.1 Lontra canadensis
TGACAATCTGAGGGTTTTGAAGGGGCAAGAGGTGGGAGGTTGGGGGAGACTGGTGGTGGGTATTATGGAGGGCATGTATTGCATAGAACACTGGGTGTGGTACATAAACAATGAATTCTGGTACACTGAAAAGAAATTTTAAAAAATATATGAATAAATAAAAATATATTTTTTAAAAGGGGGGGTTCCTCTTTTTCCACAACTTCTCCAACATTTGTTGTTTCTTGCCTTGTCAATTTTTTCCATTCTAACAGGTATAAGTTCATGTCTCAATGTGGTTTTGATTTGAATTTCCCTGATGGCTAATGATGATGAATATTTTTTCATGTGTCTGTTAGCCATTCGTATGTCTTCTTTGGGAGGATAAATAACTAGTAGAGCAATTGCTGGGCCATAGGGTCACTCTATTTTTAACTGCTTCAGGATCCTCCATACTTTTTTCCAGAGTGGGTATACTAGTTTGCATCCCCATTAGCAGTGTGAGAGGGTTCCCCTTTATCCACACCCATGCCAACATCTGTTGTTTCCTGCATTGTTAATTTAAGCCATTCTGACTTAAATGTGGGATGGCGTTTCATCGTGGTTTTGTTTTGTATTTCCTTGATGCCAGGTGATGTTGAACACGTTTTCATGTGCCTGTTGGCCATTTGTATGTCTTCTTTGGAGGAGTGTCTGCTCATATCTTCTGTCTATTTCTTGACAAGATTATTTGTTTTTTGGGTGTTGAGTTTGACAAGTTCTTTATGGACTTTGGATACTAGCCCTTTATCTGATAAGACATTTGCAAATATATTCTTCAGAGATAGCTTTATCTCAACTAGTATAAATGACTGGGAACTTTACTTTCACTAGAATCATTTGTTTTTGCTATGTGGTACAGCTCCCAACAATCTATAAGGTAGAGATCTCCTTTGCCCCTAATATAGACATTACCTGCCAACTAAACCTGAGGCTTTAGTATTCCTTACAACCTCTCCTTGATAAGGAGGAGAATTTCCAGCATAGGATCCCTAATTTAATCAAGATACCCAAATATCTGTGAACTACCTCTAATATTGACATTGAGAGAATAAAAAATCCAGAACATGTAAAAATTCAGATAGACATAACTAAACATATTCATATCTGTTAAAATCTGAGGCCACACGACGCTTCACACTAATAGTGGAAGACCTAATTGCCCATGGGCTAATCATTCCCTGCACCGGTCCCTGTAACATACCAATTTTGCCAGTCCAAAAACCTTGTGGGTAGAGGTGAATATTTGTGGAAGACTTGAGAGCTATTAACCCGACAGTTATTCCCAGGGCACCTAACTAGCTCAATTGGTAGAGCATACAACTCTTGATCTCATGGCCATGAGTTTAAGCCACATGTCGAGTGTAGAGCTTATTTAGAAAAAAAAAAAAATTCCATTTCCCATTTCCCAGTTGTTCCAAACCTTAACACCCTTTTGCTACAAGTTCTTCCAGACTTAAAATGATTCACCAATGTAAACCTATGTTCTACCCTCTTCAGCATTCCTGTAGACCTCAACAGCCAATACTTGTTTGCCTTTATTGAGAATAATCAGCAATATACCTGGAACAGTCATGCCTCGAGTATTCACTGAGGCCCCTTCTTATTTCTCTCAAGTGCTCCACCAAGATTTAAATCTCTTCCAGTTGCCTAGGAAATCAACTTTTCTGTGGTAGGTAGACCACCTCCTGCTATGCTCAATTACCAAAGAAATAACCATACAAGTTTCCAGTTATCTGCAGCGAACAGTTAGCTGAGAGAGGACATGACATCTCTAAAGATAAATTACAACTATTTTTGGACAGATTGTTTACTGGAGTCATAATTTAAGTGCTGCAGAAATTCAATTATCTTCAAAAAATGATTTTTAAGATTATTCAGGAATTCTCTAGGCCCACCATTAGCAATAGCTTTGTGGATTTCTACCCCTGGCTAGACATTATAGACTCTGGATTCCTGACTTTTCTCGGTCAACTTCCACACTGTATGAACTTCTTGAAAATGCAGTTCCCCTGGATATCAGCCCTTTGTCTGTAGTGTCATTTGCGAATATCTTCTCTCATTCCGTGAGTTACCTCTTTGTTTTGTTGACTGTTTCCTTTGCTGGGCAGAAGCTTTTATCTTGATGAAGTCCAAAAGTTCATTTTTGCTTTTGTTTCCTTTGCCTTTGGAGACATGTCTTGAAAGAAGTTTCTGTGGCTGATGTCAAAGATGTTACTGCCTATGTTCTTCTCCAAGATTTTGATGGATTCCTGCCTCATGTTGAAGCCTTTCATACATTTTTAGTTTATCTTTGTGTATGGGGTAAAAGAATGGTCAAGTTTCATTCTTCTGTAGATAGCTGTCCAATTTTCCCAGCACCATTTATTGAAGAGACTGTCTTTTTTCCACTGGATATTTTTTCCTGCTTTGTCAAAGATTATTTGTCAAAGATTACTGTTATTTGACAAAGAGTTGTAGGTCCATATCTGGTCTCTCTACTCTGTTCCACTGGTCTATGTGTCTGTTTTTATGCCAGTACCATGCTGTCTTGTTGATCACAGCTTTGTAATATAGTTTGAACTCAGGCAACGTGATGCCACCAGTTTTGTTTTTCTTTTTCAACATTTCCTTAGCAATTCGGGATCTCTGCTGGTTCCATACAAATTTAGGATTGTTTGTTCCAGTACTTTGAAAAATGCCAGTGGCATTGGGTGTGATGCATAAGCAATGAATCTTGGAACACTGAAAAAATGAAATAAAGTTTAAATATCCAAAATAATAAATAACAAATAAGTAATAAGTAAATAAATAAATAAATGAAAATACAGTGCCCTGAACCCCATCCTTGGGAAGATAAACACGAGCAAGCCATTAATAAGATTTAAAAGTAAGCACTACAAGAACTGCCTGTCCTAGAGCTATCTAAGTCTTCAAAGTCTTTCACCTTACTGTGCAGGAGAGAGAAATCAAGGCGTAGGAATGCTCACACAAGAGGATGCTGATAAGAATAGGTCTATTGCTTAGTATAGCATACAGTTTGATTCAGTAATTCATGCCTATCTCAACTGTCTTAAGGTTTTACTGCAGCTGCAAAGTTAGTAAACATTTCAGTGGATTTAACCCTGGGGGATGACATTTATTTGCAAACTCCACATACTGTCCTAAGTCTTCTTAATTCTGAATTGACTCATCATTTCTCTGCAAGTGGACCAACCTCCTATGAGAGAGATCATTCTGCTTTCCCTGTTAAACTGCATCTTAAACGTTGTAACATTCTTAATCCCGCCCTTGCCTGATGAAAGCAAACCCCATGACTGAGAGGTAATAATGTGCCATTTCATTATACCATGTCTGGATTCGTGACACACTCTTTTGACTAATTCTGATCTAATTTTGTTTGTTGATTGGTTATCCTGTGAAAATGAAAAAGGGAATTTCTAAACTTGCTATTCTGTTACTATGCAATATGAACTACTCCAGAGGGGAAACCTACCACAAGCTAAATCAGCCCAATAAGCAGAGCTTTATGCTTTTACCAGAGCATGTCAGTCATCAGAAAAACAAATTATTAATATTTATAGTGACAGCTCTTATGCCTTTGGTGTCATCCATGATTTTTGGATGTTACAAAGAGTTTTTTCACATCCACTGGGACTCCAGTGAAAAATGAAGAAACAGTAAGTAAATGATTCCTTTTTGTTATTCTCTTACATTCTGAAGTTGCTGGCTGTCATCATAATTGAGGTTTACATCAAGAGGACTGAAAATAAGTATCAGGGAAATGTCCCAAATGACTTTCATGCAACAGCAACAGAAACTATGAAGTTTTCAGCACATGTGTGTGAAGTCCATTCTTGCTTCTGGAAAAAAAAAAGATGACCCTTTTTAAAAATTAATTTTTATTTTTTAAAAGATTTTATGTATTTATTTGTCAGAGAGATAGAGATAGAGAGAGAGCTCACAAGCAGGGGAAGGTACAGGCAGAGGGAGAAGCAGGCTCCCCGCTGAGCAAGAAGTCCATCACAGGGCTTGACCCCAGGACTCTGGGATCATGACCTGACCCAAAGGCAGACATTAACAGACTGAGCCACCCAGACATCCCAAAATGACCCTTTGTTGACAGACTTAGCCTTTGGTCACCTTGAGAGTCTTGTGACATGGCAACAATCTGCTCCTGAATCAGAGAAATCACAATGGGCAAACAATGTTTGTAGATTCAATGAATAGTTGGGGCCCTGGGAGACCCAAGATGGCTACTTGGTTCTTCCTGGTATAAGAGAGGGAGAATTTATCCTCTACTCTCAAGGTCTTCCAGCTGGATTAAGAATTAAATTTACATGAGAAACTTTAACAGAAGAAAAAAACACAAAGATTTATTATATGTGCATGGAAATCCACTAATGAAATTGAGACCTAAAGAAATGACCAAGGCAAGAAGTTTTTATACATTTTAGACAAAAAGATGATAAATTTGTGAGTAATATATATGAGGAGGAAAATGGATATTTGGAAGCTTTAATTACTAAGTAATTCTAAGCAGAATTTGGGCTGAGGTAGTAGATTAGTGAAAAAGTGGTGGGTATTGGAGAGGGCATGGATTGCATGGAGCACTGGGTGTGGTGCAAAAACAATAAATACTGTTACGCTGAAAATAAATTTTAAAAATTTTTTTAAAAAAGTAACAAGGCTTATCTTTTACAACTTTATCAACTCTAAAGTTTGTATCTTTGGCGATAAGGGTGTCTTTCTTACTTCTTAGTATAGGGAGGCTATTTTTCATATGGAGATTTGTTTCCTGCTTTCAGGAGGATTTGGGGAGCCTACATTTTGGCCTCTATACTGACTCCCTGGCAAGTGCCATCTTCTTGTTCTTACATTCATTCAACCACCATGGTACAGATAAGATGACTCAAATTACAAATAAATATTGGTGGAGAGACTTCTAAAAAATTGCAAAAACTGTTTATCACCAAAGTCTGACCTGTCAGGTTCATAACCTGGAAAAATTATTTTTGTTTCTGAGTCTTCAAACCTTCTCACTCAGGACCACTTAAGCACTTTGACTTCATCTGAATGCTACCCAGGATGGGTTATCAATATATTCTTGCTATGTATGTGTGTGTGTGTGTGTGTGTGTGTGTGTGTGTATTTTTTTTTTCTGGATGAATTGAAGTCTCTCTTCGCCAAGAGTCTGACACCCTCACAGTGGCAAAGAAACTATTAGGAAACATATTTTCTACTTGGAATTCATGTGCCACAATATCTAGTGACTGAAGTACCCACTTCACTGTGTGGGTTTGGCTTTAAATAAAATTGCAAGTTTCTTGGAACTGTCTCTGTTTCTATCACCCTCAATCATCAGGCAAGGTTGAAGAACTAATGGAATCCTCAAACTCAAAAGCTTTAAACCCATGGAAACTACTGGACTCCCTTGACCTGAGGTATTGCCTTTGGCCTTACTGACTACTTGCGGTACCCTCTTTGTGAGATTGTCACTAATAGACCAATATCATTTGGTATACAACCTTCTATTGCTCCCTTGTTTGTACTATAAGTCTTTAGTGTCTTATGCTAAAACCTATCATCAGGAGGTTAAAGAATGTCTTCCAGATCCCAGTGCAAAAAATCCTGTTGTTCATGATTTGGTATTTTGGAAATGCCACCAGAAGAACACCACCCTTGAACCCCATTGGAATGGATATTACCAGGTATTCCTGATAGCTCACCCTGCTGCAAAAGTAGAAGGCATTAAACTGTGCGTACACATTTCCCAGCTGAAAAGTCTCTTCCTGACACACGGTCCTCCTCTTGCATGGGCAATCTTAAAACCGAGTTGGTCAGGATGCAGATGACTTCAGGTGGTAGACAGCTCCATTTAAGTTACCAAAACAATACGTCATACTTCCACTAAACTCAAACATGAAACCCTTTCCTTTACTCCTTCTTTCACTCGGCATTGGCTTGGAAAGATAATGCCATCATCCCTATCTCCCAAGCCATCGCTAAAGGGAATAACCATTCAGACTGCTGTATTTATCATCAAAACTCTCCCCTCTGTCCATGATGCCAGAGACCGCCTTGTCCTCCCTGTGACCAATTTTTCTTCCATTCCCAATAAAACCATGAACTACAACTGAAATCACCTACAGAGTCCGAATTTTATGACCAGAACATCCAGAGCCTTTGCTTTAACCTTCCTTCTGTCATCACTGTACAGACTCAGAGAGACATGAATACCTTTAAAAACATCAATACACTCCAGGGGCGCCCAGGTGGCTCAGTCAGTTAAGCGTCTGCCTTAGGCTCAGATATGATCTCAGAATCCGGGGATGGAGTTCTGAGTTGGGCTCCCTGCACAGTGGGCAGCCTGCTTCTCCCTCTAGCTCTGCCCCTCCCCCGGCTTGTTCTCTCTCTCTCTCTCTCTCTCTCTCTCTCTCTCTCCCCTCGCAAATAAATAAATAAAATCTTTTTCAAAAATTAAAACATCAGTACAGTCTCACCACCACGTTCTTATGATTTTCTAAACAAAAACTGTCCCTGGCCTAGAACTGCAAAGTTCTCCACATGCACTCACCTCAGCAAACTATTTAGAACTACTTTTTATTTTAGAACGGGAAATTACCTTCCCAGTGCAGTGAAAGCCTAACTGATCCAAGGCTTAACTGGGCAAGTGAAAAACCCAGTGATTAAATCCATTAATAATCACACTCTCACGGGAAGAGTGTCCCCTAGCAAGGGATTCTTATTTTCTGTGGCGGTTGTGAGGAAAAACATATTTCTTGGCCTTATGAATGCCTAGATGGCTGGCACTTAATCAGACAGTGCCTTTTGGGTTATCTAATTGTACCCCTAACTGCCCACAATCAAACAGAGACATCTCGCTGGCCAGTTCCGCTCAACTTGCCTTATTGAAACAAATGGGAATTGCCAGAAGACCCATTCATGATTCAGAACTTGCTTCTTTTGGCAGATCCTCACTCTGTGGCTGGGAGCAAGTGCAAATGAGGCTACGATCATGAACCTCTATTTAACTCTCAAAGATATTGCAGAATCTACTGTTAAAGCAGTAACTGCCCAACAAAAGTCCCTAAACCCTCTGGTGAAAGTTGTTCCTGATGCTAGGATAGTCCTTCATTATCTTTTAGCTGAACAAGGAGGTGTTTGTGCTGTGGCCAACACCACCTGTTGCACTTGGATGAATGCTTCTAGGGAAAGCTGAGGCTCAGCTACATGAGATCACCGACCCAGCCAACTGGTTTAAGAAAGCGACTCCTTGGGGTGCCTGGGTGGCTCAGTGGGTTAAAGCCTCTGCCTTCAGCTCGGGTCATGATCCCAGGGTCCTGGGGTTGAGCCCCACATCAGGATCTCTGCTCAGCAGGGAGCCTGCTTCCCCCCGCCCCCCTCTGCCTGCCTCTCTGCCTACTTGTGATCTCTGTCTGTCAAATAAATAAAATCTTTTTAAAAAAAGAAAGAAAGAAAGTGACTCCTTGAGGGAGGAGTCAAGATGGTGGAGAAGTAGCAGGCTGAGATGACATCAGGTAGCAGGAGATCAGCTAGAGAGCTTATCGAACCATTCAAACAAACACCTACAAATCCAACAGGAGATCGAATAGAAGAAGAACAGCAATTCTAGAAACAGAAAATCAACCACTTTCTGAAAGGTAGGACTGGCAGAGAAGTGAATCTAAAGCGATGGGAAGATAGACTGCGGGGGGAGGGGCCGGCTCCTGGAAAGCGGCGGAGCAATGGAGCACAAAATCAGAACTTTTAAAAGTCTGCTCCACTGAGGGACATCGCTCCAGAGGCTAAGCCGGGGTGAAGCCCACGCAGGGACAGCGTGGTCTCAGGTCCTGTGGGGTCACAGAAGGATCATGGGTGTCAGAGTGTCGCAGAGCTTGCAGGTATTAAAGCGGGGAAGCCGGCTACAGAGACGGAGCCGAGGAGTGAGCTCTCCACTTGGGGTTACCTTAAATTGTGATCCGGGGCACAGTCAGACCACTGCTCTTTGAGCAGGGACCCCACAAGATCCAGGGAGACCCCCCCCACGCCCCCCTCCCAGAAGAGTGCAGGGATCTGTGGGGTTTGGAGACTCCAGGTGGGGCTGTGTGCCAGAGACAGAGATGCTTGGTCACAGGCTGGGTGAGCTTGGAGCGCAGCCAGAGGCCAGGGAGACTGGAGTGATTGAGTGCTTTTCTCCGAGGGTGAACTGAGGAATAGGGCCCCGAGCTCTCAGCTCCTCTGGGCTGGCGAATGGGAGGCTGCCATTTTCATTCCCGTCCTCCGGAACTCTACAGAAAGCATTCAGGGAACAAAAGTTCCCAAAAACGAACCCAAGAGGATTACTTATCCTGGGCAGTATGGGCAGTGCAATTTCACCTTGGACAAAGACACTTGAGAATCACTGCAACAGGCCCCTCCCCCAGAAGATCAGCAAGAAATCCAGCCAAGACCAAGTTCACTTACCAAGGAGAACAGTGGAATTCCAGAGGAGGAGAAAGCAAAGCATGGAATTTATGGATTTCTCCCCATGATTCTTTAGTCTTGCAAAGTTAATTAACTTTTTATTTTATTTTCTCCTCTGCTAAAATTTTTTTAACTTTCACCCTTTCCTCTTTTAACGTTTTTAAACTAGATTATCTTAACAATACCTTTCATGAAAAAAGAACTTTTTTGAACCTTCATTATTATAGTCATCTTTTATCCTTCATTGTATCTAACTTTATTTTTTTTCTGTACACATAGGGTTTTTTCTTCTAAAAATATTTGGGATACAGCCTCTAATAGATCAAAATATACCCTAACTCTAGCACAGGGCTTTGTTCTAGTCTCCAGCCTGAGCAAATTCTCTCCACTTTCTTTTTCTTTATTCTCCCAATAAACTTATCTTATCAACTCCTTTTTTAGAAATTAAAAAAAATCTTTCTCGTCTTTATAGTCATATTCCATCCCTTCATTGTGTTTACCCTTATATATATTTTTCATTCTTTAAAATTTGGGGAGGCCTTCTAAGAGACCAAAATACTCCCAAAATTAAGTGGGTGACCCTGTTCTATTCACCAGTCTAATATACACTTTTTTCTTTATTATATTTTTTCTTTAATTTTTTTCTTTTTTAAATTTTTTTTCTTCTGAACTTGTTTTTACCCCTTCCCTTCCCCCCACGATTTGGGGTCTCTTCTGATTCGGTTAAAGCACATTTTTCGGGGGTCTTTGACACCCTTTTAGTATTTTATTCGTTCCTTCATATATTTTTATCTGGATAAAATGACAAGGCGGAAAAACTCACCACACACACACACAAAAAGAACAAGAGGCACTACCGAAGGCTAGGGACCTAATCAATATGGACGTTGGTAATATGTCAGATCTAGAGTTCAGAATGATGATTCTCAAGGTGCTAGCTGGGCTCAAAAAGGGCATGGAAGATATTAGAGAAACCCTGTCTGGAGAAATAAGAGCCCTTTCTGGGGAAATAGAACTAAAATCTAATCAAGTTGAAATTTAAAAAAGCTATTAATGAGATGCAATCAAAAATGGAGGTTCTTACTGCTAGGATAAATGAGGAAGAAGAGAGAACTAGTGATATAGTAGACCAAACGACAGAGAATAAAGAAGCTGAGCAAAAGAGAGACGAACAACTACTGGACCATGAGGGGAAAATTCGAGAGATAAGTGATACCATAAGACGAAACAACATTAGAATAATTGGGATTCCAGAAGAAGAAGAAAGAGAGATGGGAGCAGAAGGTATATTGGAGAGAATAATTGTAGAGAATCACCCTGATATGGCAAAGGGAACAAGCATCAAAATCCAGGGGGTGCAGAGAACCATCCTCAAAATCAATAAGAATATGTCCACACCCCGTCATCTAATAATAAAATTTACAAGTCTTAGTGACAAAGAGAAAATCCTGAAAGCAGCCCCCGACAAGAAGTCTGTAACATACAATGGTAAAAATATTAGATTGGCAGCAGACTTATCCACAGAGACCTGGTAGGCCAGCCAGAAAGAACTGGCATGATATATTCAGACCACTAAATGAGAAAAACATGCAGCCAAGAATACTATATCCAGCTAGGCTATCGTAGAAAATAGAAGGAGAGATTAAGAATCTTCCAGGACAAACAAAAACTAAAAGAATTTGAAAACACCAAACCAGCCCTACAGGAAACATTGAAAGGGGTCCTCTAAGCAAAGAGAGAGCCTAAAAGCAGGCCAGAAAGGAACAGAGACAATATATGTAATAGTCACCTTACAGGCAATACAATGGCACTAAATTCATATCTCTCAATAGTTACCCTGAATGTAAATGGGCTAAATGCCCCCAATCAAAAGACACAGGGTATCAGAATGGATAAAAAACAAAAACCCATCAACATGCTGTCTACAAAAAACTCATTTAAGACCCAAAGACACCTCCAGATTTAAAGTGCGGAGGTGGAAAACAACTTACCATGCTAATGGACATCAAAAGAAAGCTGGGTTGGCAATCCTTATATCAGATCAATTAAACTTTAAGCCAAAGACTACAAGAGATGAGGAAGGACACTATATCATACTCAAAGGGTCTGTCCAACAACACGATCTAACCATTTTAAGTATCTATGCCCCTAACATGGGAGCAGACAACTATATAAACCAATTAATAAAAAAATCAAAGAAACATTTCGACAAGAATACAATAATAGTAAGGGACTTTAACACTCCCCCTCACTGAAATGGACAGATCATCCAAGCAAAAGATCAACAAGGAAACAAAGGCCTTAAATGACACACTGGACCAGATGGACATCACAGAACATTCCATCCCAAAGCAACAGAATACACATTCTTCTCTAGTGCACATGGAACATTCTCCAGAATAGATCACATCCTGGGTCACAAATCAGGTCTCAACCAGTATCAACAGATTGGGCTCATTCTCTGCATATTTTCAGACCACAATGCTCTCAAGCTAGAACTCAATCACAAGAGGAAATTTGGAAAGAACCCAAACACATGGAGGCTAAAGAGCATCCTTCTAAAGAATGAATGGGTCAACCAGGAGATTAAAGAAGAATTGAAAAAATTCATGGAAACAAGTGACAATGAAAACACAATGGTTCAAAATCTGTGGGACACAGCAAAGGCAGTCCTGAGAGGAAAATATATAACGATACAAGCCTTTCTCAAGAAACAAGAAAGGTCTCAAATACACAACCTAACCCTACACCTAAAGGAGCTGGAGAAAGAACAACAAATAAAGCCTAAACCCCGCAGGAGAAAAGAAATAATAAAGATCAGAGCAGCAATCAATGAAACAGAAACCAAAATAAATAAATAAATAAATAAATAAATAAAACAAACAACAACAACAACAACAAATAAAACCACAACAGAACAAATCAACGAAACTAGGAGATGGTTCCCTGAAAGAATTAATAAGATTGATAAACCCCTGGCCAGATTTATCAAAAAGAAATGAGAAAGGACCCAAATAAATAAAATCATGAACGAAAGGGGAGAGGTCACAACCAACACCAAGGAAATACAAAGAATTATAAGAACATATTATGAGCAACTATACGCCAGCAAATCTGACAATCTGGAAGAAATGAATGCATTCCTAGAGACATATAAACTACCACGACTGAACCAGGAAGAAATAGAAAACCTGAACAGACCCAAAACCAGTAAGGAGATTGAAGCAGTCATCAAAAATCTCCCAACAAACAAGAGCCCAGGGCCAGACAGCTTCCCAGGGGAATTCTACCAAACATGTAATGAAGAATTAATTCCTATTCTCCTGAAACTGTTCCAAAAAAAGAGAAATGGAAGGAAAACTTCCAAACTCATTTTATGAGGCCAGCATTACCTTGATCCCAAAACCAGACAAGGATCCCATCAAAAAAGAGAATAATAGACCAATACCCTTGATGAACACAGATGCGAAAATTCTCACCAAAATACTTGCCAATGGGATCCAACAGTACATTAAAAGGATTATTCACCACGACCAAGTGGGACTTATTCCAGGGCTGCAAGGTTGGCTCAACATCCGCAAATCAATCAGTGTGATACAATACATTAACAAAAGAAAGAACAAGAACCATAGATGCTGGAAAAGCATCTCTCAATAGATGCTGAAAAAGCATTTGTCATAGTACAGCATCCTTTCCTGATCAAAACTCTTCAAAGTGTAGGGATAGAGGGTACATACCTCAATATCATCAAAGCCATCTATGAAAAACTCACCGTGAATATCATTCTCAATGGAGAAAAACTGAGAGCTTTTCCGCTAAGGTCAGGAACACAGCAGGGATGTCCATTATCACCACTGCTATTCAACATAGGACTAGAAGTCTAGCCTCAGCAATCAGACAACAAAAAGAAATTAAAGGCATCCAAATTGGCAAAGAAGAAGTCAAACTATCACTCTTCGCAGATGATATGATACTAGATGTGGAAAACCCAAAAGACTCCACTCCAAATCTGCTAGAACTTGTACAGGAATTCAGTGAAGTGTCAGGATATAAAATCAATGCACAGAAATCATTTGCATTTCCTTACACCGACAACAAGACAGAAGAAAGAGAAATTAAGGAGTCAATCCCATTTACAGTTGCACCCAAAACCATAAGATACCTAGGAATAAACCTAACCAAAGAGGCATAGAATCTATACTCAGAAAACTATAAAGTACTCATGAAAGAAATTGAGGAACACACAAAGAAATAGGAAATTGTTCCATGCTCATGGATTGGAAGAACAAATATTGTGAAAATGTCTATGCTACCTAAAGCAATCTACACATTTAATGCAATCCCTATCAAAATACCAACCATTTTTTTCAAAGAAATGGAACAAATCATCCTAAAATTTATATGGAACCAGAAAAGACCTCGAATAGCCAGAGGAATATTGAAAAAGAAAGCCAAAGTTGGTGGCATCACGATTCTAGACTTCAAGCTCTATTACAAAGCTGTCATCATCAAGACAGTATGGTGCTGGCACAAAAACAGACACATAGATCAATGGAACAGAAGAGAGAGCCCAGAAACAGACTCTCAACTCTATGGTCAAACTAATCTTCAACAAAGCAGGAAAGGATGTCCGATGGGAAAAAGACAGTCTCTTCAACAAATGGTGTTGGGAAAACTGGACAGCCACATGCAGAAAAATGAAACCGGACCATTTCCTTACACCACTCACAAAAATAGACTCAAAATGGATGAAGGACAACAATGTGAGACAGGAATCCATCAAAATCCTTGAGGAGAACACAGGCAGCAACCTCTTTGACCTCAGCCACAGCAAAACTTTGTCCTAGGAACATCACCAAAGGCAAGGGAAGCAAGAGCAAAAATGAGCTATTGGGACTTCATCAAGATCAAAAGCTTTTGCACAGCAAAGGAAACAGTTAACAAAACCAAAAGGCAACTGACAGAATGGGAGAAGATATTTGCAAACGACATATCAGATAAAGGGCTCGAATCCAAAATCTTTAAAGAACTTATCAAACTCAACACCCAAAGAACAAATAATCCAATCAAGAAATGGGCAGAGGACATGAACAGACATTTCCGCAACGAAGACATCCAGATGGCCAACAGACACATGAAAAAGTGCTCCACATCACTCGGCATCAGGGAAATACAATTCAAAACCACAGTGAGATACCACCTCACACCAGTCAGAATGCCTAAAATTAACAAGTCAGGAAACGACAGATGCTGGCGAGGATGCGGAGAAAGGGGAAGAACCCTCCTACACTGTTGGTGGGAATGCAAGCTGGTGCAGCCACTCTGGAAAACAGCATGGAGGTTCCTCAAAAAGTTGAAAATAGAGCTACCCTACGAGCCAGCAATCACACTACTGGGTATTTACCCTAAAGATACAAATGTAGTGATCCGAAGGGGCACGTGCACCCGAATGTTTATAGCAGCAAAGTCCACAATAGCCAAACTATGGGAAGAACCTAGATGTCCATCAACAGATGAATGGATAAAGAAGATGTGGTGTATATATACAACGGAATACTATGCAGTCATCAAAAGAAATGAAATCTTGCCATTTGTGACGACGTGGATGCAACTAGAGGGTATTATGCTTAGCGACATAAGTCAATCGGAGAAAGACAACTATCATATGATCTCCCTGATATGAGGAAGTGGAGATGCAACGTGGGGGTTTGGGGGTTAGGAAAAGAATAAATGAAATCGGGATCGGGAGAGAGACAAACCATAAGAGACGCTTAATCTCACAAAACAAACTGAGGGTTGCCGGGGGGAGGGGGGTAGGAGAGGGTGGTGGGGTTATGGACACTGGGGAGGGTATGTGCTGTGGTGAGTGCTGTGAAGTGTGTAAACCTGGCGATTCACAGACCTGTACCCCTGGGGCTAATAATGCATTATATATTAATGATATAAATAAATAAATAAATAAATTTAAAAAACAAAAAGCAGGAAAGAAAGAAAGTCACCCCTTTCTCTGATTTATTTGACCCTGATTGGTTTGGTCTTGAGGACCATGATGACTCCAAAGTGTACTCCAGACATTGGCAATCATTCTACCTATAGCAATCATCGCAGTCCCCCTGGTGCACTCTGTTCACGCAAAAGCTTTAAATGCATGCTTGCATCCACTAACCACCAAGGGGATAATCTCCCTAATATTATAATGTCAGAGAAGTTACAAAGAGAATAACCAGTTTAAAGAATGTGAACCTGGCATCGTGGCCTATGATTACCACACAGAGATCCAGCAAAAACTGTGAGTATTCTAGAACAGTAGCTGGGAGTAGTGCTAATGCCTTAAATTTCGGTTCATGTCTCTCAATTAGGCTGAGAGTCTGATTTAAATGGGGTAACTGTTAAAGACAAGACAAGAACACTAAAAGGGAGTTGCTTATGCTACGCCCCACATCATCAAAATGAGACTTAATTTACTTACAGTTTTGGTGACTTACTTACATCCTAGTCTCCCAGACATGGATTCTGAACCCAGTCTGTTAAAGAACAAAATTCAAATTTTGAATATCTTACTGGCTTTATTCAGCGAATCATTAATCAGGCAGCACCCAGTCTAGCAGAGAGAAAGAAGCTTCAGAGAGTTACACAAGACAATACATTTTATAGATGGAAGGGAGCAAAAACAAGGATGTTATACTAGACAAAAAGGTAGGTTGGTTATTACAAGGCTACTTTTTTTATAGGGGATGGTAGGGTTTCTTATCAGGCACATTACCTAATTAATGCTGATCAGGAAAATCCTGGTTGACTGGTTTAAGATTCCATTTCTGGGAAAGCCGAAACTGTAACTAAGTTCCAGTGTGATGACATGAGGTGGAAGAAGAAAGGGGGCTAGGGAAGGGTTGACCGCTCTGACTCCATCTTGCAACAGCCACTGTTTAGTGGAGTCCTTAGAAGAGCAGACGTTTCTTGGCATCGTGATAAGCATCTTGAGGTGTACACACCTGAAAAGTTCCCCCTCTCACAATACTGAGCAAAAAAGCTCAACCAATCACCAAGCTACCCATACCAACTGAATTTTTTCCTCCCGTATGGTTTTAAGCTTTAAAAATATCACCTCCCCTGGTCCTCTTCAGTTGGGCACACCAATTGAATTGGATTGCCCTTCTTGGTTTGCAAACCTAAATAAAGACTTGTCTCCTTTTTCCTTCCTCATAGGCTCATTCCTGATGTTGTGTTTGTGTGTGTGTGCGCGCGCACGCGTGTGTGTGTGTGTGTGTGTGTGTGTGTGTTCCTAGCCTAAGAAACTCCATTTTGGGCCTTTGATTGACTTTAACAAGTCAATCAAGATCTTCCTGATTATCATGAGTTAGGTAATCTACCCGATAAAACCCTGGCATCCCCTAGAAGTGAGACACCTAGGAGACGGACTTAGCATAAGTCACGCCATTTTTGTAAAAAAGCGGCCATTTCCTAACACAGTCATGTTATTGCACCCGTGTTATCGCAACCTTGACAGAAAAAGACGCAAAATATTCCAGATACAACAATTCCAGGAAATGTACCCTACCCTAGCTATCTGCTTAACCCAGCTTTTTTGCTTCTATACTGTGCTTGGCAATTCTTAGAAACTGGCGACAGGGTGTGGTTTATGCCTTTATAAGCCTACCCCTGAGCTCATTCGGGGCTGTGAGATTTTGGAGTACATGAGCCCCCTCGCAGCCGCGGGCTTTTTAATAAACACTCCTCAATTTGGCCTGCTGAATATGGTGTCCATCTCTATAACTCGCTGCTCGGAATATAACATAAGGAAAGTCACATTGCAATAACCAGTCTACTATACAAGTCTAGCCTTGTATAGTGCTTCCAGCTCCTTTCTTTCTGTCTGCTAGACTGGATGCTGCCCAATTGGTGAACTCCTGAATAAAAGCCAATGAGATCTTTAAAACGTACTCAGTTGAATTTTGTTCAGAAGAAAACCCCTGGAAGCCACGGGAAGGTACAGTTTTTGTGCCCCTGTGGTCGGAAATCAGCATCCTGTGGCCCCCTTAACAACCCTCCCTTTGGCCAGAACCAGTCAGCTAGAACTTAGTGCCTCCCTATTTTGACCTCTAGTTTTGGATCCTGTTTTTGGCGGGCGCGGGGGTGGGGAGGAGAAGGCCTGGAGGGCAGCGAGGCACACACTTGCGAGGGATGTGGTCAAATTGGGCAAGGCCCGTAGAGCTCTGGAGCCTGACAGGGCATTGGATTGACGAGTGGAGGGCAGGCGCCCGGGGCGCGGGTGTCGGGGGCAGTGTTGGGGACCAGCCAGGCGCTCACAGGCTGGAGGGTATTGCACCGGCGCCAGGGAGAAGCCGAGACGCTGGCCCTCCCGGCTTCCTAGAGAGGCTGCCGAGGACCCGGGCGGCGGCGCGCGTGCGCGCCCCGGGCTGACGGAGAGACCGGCGCGGGGCGACAGGCCGTGGCGCGGTGGTGTGGTCGCAGGACGAGCTGGCGGGGTCTGGGGAGTCGGTGAGCGGCCGGGCGGGGCGCTGGGGCGTCTGGGCCCGCTGGCTGGCGCAGGGTTCGGGAGGGCGGCGGGGGTGTTTGGCCCCTCCCGGTCTGAGAGTAAGGGGGCGGGAGGCGGCTGAGGCCGGGCCTGGAGGCTGCGCCCGGGGCGGGTGGCTTAGCCGTGAAGCCGGTGCCCGCCTCGGGGAGGCGCGTATCTGGAAGTGCTTTGCAGCCCGGGGCAGAGAGTTGGGAGTAATGGCTTCTGCGCTTTATCCTTTCTCCCAATTAGGCGAACAAAGCTACTCATTATGGACAATTAGGTGACGCGGGTGAGTGCCAGAAAAGTAAGAGTAAACAGCAGTCCGCAAATAGTTTCGTCTGGATGCTTCCTGACAGTTTAAATTTTTCATAATTATGCAAACTCATACACATAAATATATGTTTGTTTATTTATTACGAAATTGGATCATACCATTGCTTTTAAAAACTTGTTTTAGTATTCTTGTGATACAGTAATGCTGTGATAAGATACGCATATTATTTACCGTAGGCTACAATAAAAGTTACCATTTTAACCATTTTAAAGTGTGGCATCATTCAGTGGCATTAAGCACAGTCATACTCTTGCCTCTTGAAAATTCCGGCGGAATGCATTTGTTCACTTGGTGGTCAGAATTGGTGCCAGCATTATGGCATCACTAAGACATATTTCTGACTGTGATGGATAGAAAACATTTTGTTTGCAGATTATTTTCCTTAGCACACATCGCATTAAGCTGTGTTACATAAAGTGCAACAAGTGACGTTTGTGAAGAAAAATAGCAGGCTTGTTTATTAGGGTGATTTCTCTTTTCAGAATGAAAAGTGAAGTGTCCGAGAGGGAAGTTTTTATTTTTGTAATATAGGTTCTTTTTACAGATTTTATTTTAATAAAGGGGAATTTTTAAACAGAAGGTACAGCTCTAACTTAAAACTACTGTACTGTCTCTGACTTGCATAGGCCTCGGAAACCAGAGAGTGGTCTCCTTCTAGGTTAAAAGGGGTGGCCAGGAAAGAACACCATCCTGTTTCAAACTCTTTGTAGTTCAAGAGTGAAAATTTGCAGGGAAATGTCAGCAAGTGGTTTTAGTTGTAATTTGAGGAATGAATTTCAGAGGACTTGGCGTCTGTTTGCACGTGTCTGTATCTCTGGGTGTACTGAGAGTCTGGTGAATAAGGGTGCCTCTTACATGTCGTGTTAATGCTGGAGAAAGGCAGACGAATTTTGGTTAAAAACCGTAATCCTTCCTGTGGGTTTTCCTTCCCAGATCTTAAAACTTTTAGCCTCCTTTCTTGTTTTATTAAACTGCATTGCTCTGGACACTGTTAACATACCTGTTAACATATCTACACTTCATTGGCTGTCTTCCTGTGAGCTCTGGAAGGCGGTATTATTATCATTATTAGTATTATTATTATTATTATTTTTTTTTTTTAAGATTTTATTTATTTATTTGCCAGAGAGAGAGAGAGAGAGAGCACAGGCAGACAGAATGGCAGGCAGAGGCAGAGGGAGAAGCAGGCTCCCTGATGAGCAAGGAGCCTGATGTGGGACTCGATCCCAGGACTCTGGGATCATGACCTGAGCCGAAGGCAGCTGCTTAACCAACTGAGCCACCCAGGCGTCCCATTATTAGTATTATTATTATTCTGTATCATTCACCACAGAGACCTTAGTGCCTGGGGCATAGTAGATGCTCAGTAGATATTGTTAAGTTAATAAAAGAATGACTCTAAATTGGAGACAAGAATGACAGTATTTGGTATCTTTGATTGCCAAGTTAATTTTTAAGCTAAGAAAAAAGTAAATCAGAGAAAAACGGTAACACACTTCCTCAATTCAAAAAACTTTTTTCTTTTGAGTAATTGTAGATTTACAGGGGGTTGCAGAAGTTGTAGAGTTCCTTTATAGTCTTTGCTCATTTTGCCTAAAGTGAACATCTTGCATAACCACAGAACAGTCATCAAACTTAAGAATTTCACAGTGGCACAGTACTGTTAATTAAACTGCTGACTTTAGTATTTAGAGGTCATCAGCTTCTCACTAGTGACCTTTTTCTGTTCCAGGATCCAGTCTAGAATCCCTCGTTGCGTTTAGTAGTCATGTCTCCCAAGTTTTCCTTTAGTATGTGACGGTCTCTCCATCTTTCCCTGTTCTTCGTGACCTCATTGCTTTTGAAGTATGTTGTGCTGGTATTTTTAGAATGCCCCTCACTTTGGTTTTGTCAGACATTTTCTCCTGCTTCGATTAGGATGGTGTCGATATGTCCTATTACTGTTGATATTAATTTGGATCTAGTGGTGTCTGCCAGGGGTCACTGTAAAGATACTGTCTTTCCCTTTGTAACTAGCAATTATTTGGGGGAAGATACTTTAAGACCTTGCATAACAATATCCTGTTTCTCCTTAAGTTTCACCTACTAATTAGCCTTCCTGGTGGATCTTAGTAGTGTAATGGTCTAAAGGTGACTTTCATTTCTGTTATTCCCTCTGCAGTTATTAATTGGAATACTTTCTGAGGAAGAGCTGTGCCTTGTTTCCCTTTGTTTTATCTATTCAGTTAGTTATATCAGTGTGTGATGTTGGGTATGTATCCTTTGAGCTCTGATGCAGTGCTGATATTATTTTGTTACTTGAATTATTCTAGCCTTGGCCATTGGGCGCTCTTTGCAGTTGGCTCCTGTTTCCCCTTGAAGTGCCCACATCCATTTTGGTGTCTTTACCTGACTTTCCGGCACCACAGAATGCTTGTGTTGTATCTTTCCCTCCCCAGCCCTGAAGACCACCACTTCTCCAGGGAGCCCTAGTTCCATTTACTGGAGAATGGTATGGAGAAAAGTTTGGGACGCTAGGTTTGAGTTCATTTCTTAATTGATGGATTTGTTTAACATAACATTCCAGTTATGTACTGGAAGCAGTTTTTCTTGTTTCCTTACCAGTGTATAAAATAAAGCATATGCACCCTGACACTGGTAGGAAAAACACAAGAGTAAGAGCCTGCTTAATGAGGATTTTAAAAGAAAACAAAACCACATTGTGTATGAGTTGAAGAAGCAAAAGGATGAAAGGGAGGGAGTAAGGGAGGGAAGGAGGAAGGAAAGAAAGAATGAAAAGAGAAGAAGGAAAAAAAGAATGCCCCTGGAAAATGCCCCGATAATTGCTTGGGATTTTCCCTGTGCTTTACAAAGCCATTTTCACTGTGGGATTGAGACTGGGATTAAGGTATGAAGCTCTGGGAGAAGAGGCCTGATCAGCTCAGGTTTCCTCCTGGGTTTGGGATGAGTGAAGTTTTTCTTCTGTTCTCAAAAGCTAGTTGGGACATGGAGAAACCCTGAGGCATTAGGATACCTGAATTTAACCTTGCAGATTCAGCTCACTGGCCTCCCATGTCCTTACTGTGCTCTGGGTCTTTCATCCAGAGTCCAAAAGGCCCTGGGGTCTTCTCCGTGTTCAAGGTTGTAGAAGCTGGCCTAACCCTTTCTTTGGTCGAAGGCCTGGAATCCTTTGCCAAATTCCTGGCGTTTGCCCTCAGTTTCCTGTCTGTCAGTCTTCTCATCACCGCTGTCCAGATACTTCACTGACCTCTTCAGACATTTCTATAACAGCTGCTTCAGAAAAGGTCTGCTTGGAGGCTTAGTTTTGGTGCTTATTGTGCTGTGGGTCTCCATTTCCTGAGATAGGTCATGC
>NW_022631972.1:0-20603 GCF_010015895.1 Lontra canadensis
AAAGAAAAGAAAAGAAAAGAAAAGAAAAGAAAAGAAAAGAAAAGAAAAGAAAAGAAAAGAAAAAAGAAAAGAGACTCCAAACCAAGGTGGTATATCATGGTAGCACAGCATTTGGTGATCTATCAAACTTTCATTTATACTGGCCAAAACACAAAAACCAAACAAAACAGAGCCAAAGCAAATTTAAAAAAAAAAAAAAAAAAAAAGTTGACTTTTGTCAAACTAAACCCTGAAAGTCCCTTCTAGTATATGTACTGTCCTAGAACCATATTCAAGAGAGGTAGCTCTTGTGCACTGACTCTACCCATCATATGCAGATCAGATCTGATGGGGTAAGAAAACATAGTTCACTGGAAAGAATATTAACTTTAAAGTTAGATTATGTGAAAACA
Organism: Lontra canadensis; assembly: GCF_010015895.1. NCBI lineage: Eukaryota > Metazoa > Chordata > Mammalia > Carnivora > Mustelidae > Lontra > Lontra canadensis. The sequence continues at coordinate 393 of NW_022631972.1, forward strand.
CTGGAACAATTATTTAACTTCCAGAAGCCTCTGTATCTTCATCTTTAAAATTAGAAACCCTAAAATTAGTATCCAGGGTTTCTGTGAGAATTAGATACAGAATATGCACTAAATCTGAGAGCTGAAGGCTTGTTCAGTTAAGGTTACTGGTGCACAGTTTGAGCCCAGGAAGCTATTTGAGCCTCCCACCCATGTAGTCCATACAAGCCCAAAGGACCATTGGACAGGTTCAGGGGTTTTTATGTTTTCTTCTTTATGATCCCAATATTTTTACTTACCTGTTGGATTCTTAGTTTATTTAAATTCTTAGTGGATCTCTAATAGAGTGGAGACAATCTAATTTTCACCTCTGTTTTCAAATATTGGTGCAATGGGAAACACATAGCATGTAATGTCTATCTTCTCCATTTTGCAAGTTTCTAACTTCAACTGTCAAGAAACTCCTTGTCATCTCTATACTTTTCCCTGCCTAAACACCTTTCCTTGCCTAAAACAAAAACAAACAAACAAACAAACAAAGATATACTGATGACATTCAAAGACAGTGGTATTTTGAAGCAAACAAAAAAAATCACTCGTCAGAATTATACCTATCTGATCACCTAAGGAAAGTATATTTTAGAGGCATTGCTTCTTACTTTTTTCTTATTTGATTCTAAGCTGAGCAACGGTAAAACAATATTATGTTGTTGAGAAAGCATGGGTTTGGAAATCAAATTGGCCTAGGGTCCATCTTGTCCCTACCACTAAACAGTTGTATATTTTGTTCATGCCTCCTTGTAGCTCTAATTCTCTCATCATACTGTAATTTTAATAATACTTGCTTACTGTGGTGATAACATGCCTAATGCAATACACATTTCCCACAAACTACTTCTGCTTTGGAGATTCAAGCCTTCCAGACTTCTGGCTCCCAGCCTGGTAGGCAGAAAAGTTCAAAGTGCTGGATCTGATAAGTAACCTTGTGTATCTTCAGTGATAACCGTGTGTCATTGGTGCTTCAGTATGTATAATTCAATAGAATGAAGAAAATCTTCTTTTCTTTTCTTTTTTTTTTGTATTTTTGTTTAAAAGCTATATTTTACATTAAAGGCACACAAGTCTTTGGCAATAAAAGAATCATGTAAAATTACAAATAAGAAAGCAAAATTATCCTCATTATAAGAAAATATAAGAAAGAAATATAGAAGAAATATAAGAAAATATAAGAAATATAAGAAAATAAGACTAATTTATACTTCAGTGTAAAAGCATAAAAAGGATAAAAGCATGGCACTGTAACTGTGTGTATATATATATATATATACACACAGGCATAGATATGTGGCATTGTGGGCATGTTTCACTCTACTCTGCGCTGTAGAAAAAGTCAGGTAAGTGCCTCCCTTTGGCTCAGGTCATGATCCTGGAGTCCCCAGATCAAGCCTCACATCGGGCTCCCTGCTCAGGGGGGAGTCTGCTTCTCCCTCTGCCCCTCACCCTGATCTTGTGCTACCTCTATCTCTCTCTTTCTTGCTTGCAAATAAATAAATAAAATCTTTAAACAAGAAAGAATAAAAGAAAGAAGAGAAAAGAAAAGGAAAAAAATTCCTGATTCTTTGTTGGGAAATACCATTCATACTATTTTTAGTGATTACATTATTTTATATGAAATCACTTGAAAATATCTAATCAGTTCTCTACTGAAAAATATCCATAAAACAAAGCTCAGAGAAGTAACTGCATAGGTCCCACAGATGAAGAGTACTGAGAAAGGGAAATGGACTTAGGTCTTCCTGTCCTCAAAGTCCACCTGCCGTGCCCCCCCCCCCCCCCCGCCAACAGATTACTGGATTACTTTCCTTGCATTGCATTTCCAATTGTTGGAATGCATGTCGCTGACCTAGGCAAATCATTCCAGGTTCTTTAAACAAAGTTGACTTTGTGGGTTATAGGAAACATTCGTTTTTGCCTTGTCACTCATATAAAATAAGGTTCTTGCCAATACAGTTGTAGCGCTGTGTGCTTAGAATGTGAAGACATTAAATGAAAAACCCTTGCTTTACATAATTCTGAAAGTTAACATGGAAAATTCCAGTATAAAAACGCCCTCAGCTGCATTAGAAGCATTAGCCCCAGGCTTAGTTTGCTTTGCACTAAAATGAGCAGTTAGAACAAGAAAACAATGTTCACCAGTTGCCTGGCATTGTGCAGACCCAGTCATAAAGTGCATGTTATGATGTAACACCCACTGGGACTAATTATTCCCTCTTCTGTGTGGAAGAGCACAAGCTGTGCAACCTTTGGGAGCTCTGACTCCTCAGAAAACCTTCTATTCCTCTCTCCTCCCACTCTACCCACAATAGGGATTCTCCCATCAAGCCTCCATTTGGCTAAGAGAGAGAGAATAGAATCTGTGGTAATTGATAGTCTCTGTTCTGGCTTGAAGTGGAGCAAAAGCCTACAACTGTCACTCCTCTACTCAGACATAGTTAATGGGTTCCCACATTCTATGGGATAAAATCTTTAACATGGCCCCAGGCCCTCTAAGATCCAGCCCCATTGTCTTCACTGCCTTGTTTTCATCATTGCTTCCCGGTGACTACTCTGTCCCCTTCCACCAAGCCTGTCTATTCATAGCTTCCCAGAAGCCAAAATTCCCACCTCACCTTTCTGAACATCACTGCAGCTTCCAAAAATGCCTTCCTCTCTCTTCTGCCCATGTGAAGTCAGCCCCTTCATACAATCAGGTTAATATGCCACCTGGTCCCTAACGACATCCAAACTACCTTGGGCTTTGCTAATGTCTTATTTACTTATTAGTAACACTTACTGACTCCCAAATTCATCTGTCTAAGGTGAGTTTTATTTTCTGACCACACGTTATTTTTCTTGGCCAGGAAAAGAATTGTCTCTTACTCTGTGTGTGGCTGCTTAAATTCTGATATATCTTCTCTTAGGTGTTCAAGAGAGCTAAATCCTTTAGGATAAAATCTTTTGCATTACAGTGACTTGGGAATGGGGGGGGAGTCTTTTTTCTTGCAGAGTCACAGAGAAACGTCTTTAATTTCATCCCTGTTTAAAAACCTTCTTTATCCCAGCACTGTGTCAGCCCATCTGACACTACTGAACCCCAATTAGCACCTGTGAATGCAGGCAGTACCCATAACACTCATGAAGACAGTCTCAGATAAGAAAGAGGAGGTAGTTTCATTGTATATGGTCACAACAGAAGACATAATCCCCTTCAGAAGATCTCTCAGGGCCCTTTTTTAACAAAGAGGTCTGGAAGAGAAACGGAGCTGCTGAGTATGACAGTGAAATGTTGAACTTTTAAACAGGCATGCTGGTTTAATGCTGGGAATATTTAAAGAGGCCTTTAGCTATTTTGCTATTCTCATATTATAGGCAAATAGTCATAGTTTATCTTCTGCTGGGCTGCTTTGGGGTCTTCTAAGCCAATCTCAATAGGTAAATATCAATTGTTCAGCCATAAAAGTCCATAAAACCAGAGTTCCAGAAAGAGCATTATGTTTTGCATACAGTAATGTGTTTGTAAGTGTTTTATAAGCCCCGCGCAACAAAAATGGGAGTGTGAATACCGACACTATGATATTTCAATTACTCTCTGGGGCACTTAATAATTTAGCAATATGTTTCAATCAAGTTCACACTACATTTATTAAGGAGCTTTATGTGGTTTTCTTTTTCAAGTTGAAGCTAATACGTGGCTAAAAAAAAACCTTCAAGTAAATGTGTGGCATTAATCCTTGTATACCAGCCGATGTTTACAACAGTACATCATGGGATATTACTTCTGGAATGACTTAAAAGCCAAATCATGAATTTAGAGGGCTATATGAATTCCCATTATCAATTTTCAACCACCTAGACAATTCTATAGGATATAAACTAAAGCAACCATATATCATAAACTAGGCCCCCCATCCATTTATCTTGCTTATTACGCCTCACCTACAATTCCCCAACTAGACCCTGGCAGGTAAAGAAACAATTTTTAATCACCCCATTTTAATGACACTTAGAATATTATTCCTCACCCAAATGGATATATCTCTTCCCCTTTCGTTAACGGAAGAAACATTTAGTTTGCTTTTCTACACCAACAGATTATCAGTCTAGAATTGGTATACCTAGGAAGTATTCAATAATTTAAGAATCAACACAGCTATAAGGTTTGTTTTAAGTCATGTTTTTTGGACAGCTCCAGGATTGGTTATTCTCTGAATGCACTGTTCCATTTTACAAAACCAGGGTAACAGACAACAGAGGTACTACACCGGGATTACCTTGGGTCCCTTTTATATTTCTGTAAGCCATTCCCTGAGTTCTTGTTAATGGTTTATGCCTGAGACTCTTTTCCTGTGTGTGGCCCACAGACTATTAGGCCACTTTTCCATGCAAGCACAGAGTTTAAACCCTTTTGGTGCAGACTTTAGCTAATAATACAAAGATTGACAGGTTAGGGTGTGAGACATAAGTCCCTGGCCTCAGGATTTGGTAATTCCTGAAGAAAATCTCACACTCCAGAATTTTTCAGTGAAATCAGCGGAAATGACCTTCTGCCATGCTTTCCCACAAATCATAGCCTTGTTTGGCTTCCCTTTCTTGTCCTGCTTCTCCTTTCACCAGGTTATATTAGGGGTTCTTCCTACTAAATCACTTGAATACAAATGCTCACTTTGAGTTTTACCTGAGGGGAACTTGAAATAAAATAGCTTTGTTTCACATAAAATTTTCTTTGTATTAAGTACAATTCTTTGTCTACCAGAAAAGAATGATATGGACATAATTTAATTGTCCTTTGTAATAATATTTTGGTCATGGTTTCTTTTGGGAAGAGTGTGCATTTAGGAATTAAACTGAGGTTCAAAGTCAGTCTGGACAGTTCATTAACCATGTAACACTGGAAACATGACTAGTTGTTGCTTCCTCAGTTCCATTGGAATAAATCCCCAGAGGAACATTCAGAATATTTCTAGCATAGTGCTTTGTTCATAAAATTTATTATCATATAGCTCTCTTTGAGCCATCCCTCTACTTGTTTGAAAATGTTTAATCTACCAAAAGTATGATACATTCAACCCAACAGCAGTAGGAAACTCCATTAATTTATCCCATATAGGTTAAACCATGTCATGCTGACTATTGATCTTTCAGGAAAAGATGGGATTTTAAGAGGGTAGGAGACAGAAAGGCATAGAGTTTAGAGGCATTATGCTTCTGAATATGTCATGACAGATAATATATCTTCACTCTAATCCAGAAAGCCAATACCATTTTCTACCTTTTTCCTCCTACCTGTGGTGGTATCGCCAAACTTGAATAGACATGTCATTATAGAAGCAAAGATTTTTTAAACTCCAGATGTTAGGGAGAAATGTAGCTTTAAAAGTTTACCAGAAAAGTCAAAGTCACCTCATATTTAGTATAAAGGCAAGCTGCTTAGTGAGCGTGTCTATGAGGTAGGAACATTATACTGTTCATGTTATCTTATAGTTAAAATTATTTGCCCAACATCTGTGATCCCTTCCTCCTTTCTCATAGAAATCCACTTTGTTTAGATATCCAACCTTTCTCATGCAAGTCCTTGTGGTGCAAGCGAATCTGAATTCAGCTCCATCTCCATGAGAGGGCATGAACAGTCGAAACATAACGTCATGTTAATTGATTTAAAAAAATGAAAAAGTACATGACTTAACTTGGGCAAATAAATTTTGAGTGAAGTATTTCTAAGTCTTTTGAATAAGTTAGTACTGGAATTTGAGAGAAATCTGAGGTAAGTTTCCTATCTCTCACTCATTTTCATGGGAAGTTATCAATCACATATGAGTTTAACAACTGTTGCAACCATTTCGCAGTTGGACTAAAGATGAAACACTGAAGGAAGAAGCAAATTCCAAAGAATTGCAGAGAAATAGGGGTACCTGGGTGGCTCTGTGGGTTGATCCTCTGCCTTCAGCTTAGTTCATGATCTCAGGGTCCTGGGATCAAGCCCTGCATTGGGCTCTCTGTTCAGCAGGGAGCCTGCTTCCCTCCCCCACCCCCCTGCCTCCTGCCTCTCTGCCTACTTGTGATCTCTCTCTCTGTCATAAATAAATAAAATCTTAAAAGAAAAAAAAAAAGGAATTAACAGAGAAATAGAATTAGAGCACTCAATTCCAAAGAGAGTCATTTCTCTGTTTGTGTGAACTAATACATTTCCATATTTTTAAAGTCAATTTGATAGGGTTTATTTTGGTAACAAATTACAACCAACCTGCTGAATTAAACTACATGATTTTATTCCCTCACAGTTCTGGAGGCCAGAAGTCTGAAATTAAGGTGTTGACGTGACTGGTTCCTTCTGGAGGCTGGGAGGGAGAATATTCCCTATGCTTATTTCCCAGCTTCTGGGGGCTTCTGGCAATTCTCAGCATTCATTTGTATATAGATACATCCCTCCAATTATTACTCCAGTTTTTTCATGACTTTCAATCTGTGTACCTTCTTATGTCAAATCTCTCTCCTCTTTATTACAAGGACAATAGTCATCGGATTCAGAGCCTGCCCTAAATCCTGAATGATCTTGCCTCAAGATCCCTTACTTAAATCTACAAAGGCCTTATAAGGTCGCATTCAACAGGAACCAGGGGTTAGGACTTGGAGATGACATGTTTTTTGGAGACACATGATTCAATACACTACAGCTGAATTTTGTTACTCACAGATAACCATTTTTTCTGATAATGGACTCCAATTTAACTCAAATAAATAATCCCTTTATTCTGTGGCATAACTCTAGGAGCCTGGTCTTAAAAATGATTGAATTCTACAATTTAAACTTTGAGAGGGCATTTTTGGTCATCTCATCTAATGTTTCCCTTACCACAAAATCTCTTTAAGGAGTTCCTAAACAATAGCTGACTCTGGTACTGGTTTTAATTACTCTGAAATGTATATATTTTTCATGACATCTATATCTCTTCCAGAAAATTCTGACCATTTGAAATTTTCTATGACCAGAAAGCATATCTTGCTTTTGAAGAGCCCAAATCATGTAGTTTACATATATGAAAGATCATGTTAGATCCTTATTGGAGCCATAAAAAAAGTACATGGTACTAAGAGTAATCTCTGAAAGAGTGTATTGGATTAACAGATGGAAGAGAAAAAAATGTCTGATTCGGGCAAGCAGTTGAATTTCTGCATAGTTTACTCTATGTGAATTTACCATTAAGACTTTTAAAATAAAATATTTGATACTATTATATAGAGAGGTAAGTTAAAATGAAGTTTGTGGACCTTAGTAAATGGAAACTAAATGCTCATATCCTCTGGTACAAAATGAAATGAGGGAGACACACAAAACATCCAGAAGTAAGACAGACAGAATAAAGTGTCATGGATGTGAAATTGTTTCTGATTTTAGAATCTTTAATATTTATTCCATAAACACCCAGAAGTATCAGTTTGTACTTCCTACCATTTCCCTTCAAAACTATTGCAAAAACATTGGGACGCCTGGGTGGCTCAGTTGGTTAAGCAGCATCCTGGGATCGAGTCCCACATTGGGCTCCTTGCTCGGCAGGGAGCCTGCTTCTCCCTCTGCCTCTGCCTGCCATTCTGTCTGCCTGTGCTTGCTCTCTCTCCCTCTCTCTCTGACAAATAAATAAATAAAATCTTAAAAAAAAAAAAAAAAGAACTGTTGTAAAAACAATTTGTGAGACTCTTAAAAGAGATAAAATCAGATTTTTCAAAAATATAAGGGGAGCCAAATTTCTAAAAACACCTAAAAAATCAGGAGTTTTAAATATGAACTATTTGAACTGAGTCTCAAAATAGAATACCATAATTGTATAACTCTAAAGGTATAGACATGAACAAAACTCTTGCCAAACAATGCTCAATTCACACCTCCAGCCAGCTATTCTCAAAGTTGAAACTAACTCAAAAACAGACAATAAAAATTAAAAATAAAAGAAGTATCAACCGATACTTTAAGAAAACCTGATACAATGGGTCCTTCATAGAGGATTTGGATTCCATTCCTGTCTTTACCTCTTCCAAGTCAATGATCCAATTACTAAGTTATTTTTTTCCATATAAAATAAAAGTCCAGATTCATTTAGAGAAACAATGGACTCTTCACACATACCTAGCAGAATGGCCAAAACCCAAAACACTGACAATGTCAGATGCTGACAAGAATGTGGAACAACATGAACTCACGGCTGGTGGGACTGCAAAATGGTATAGCGACTTTGGAACACAAGTTGGCAATTTCTAACAAAGCTAAAATACTCTTATCATATAATTCAGCAATCACCCTCCTTGGTACCAACTCATTTACCCAAATGAGTTGAAATATATGTCCAAGAACAAAAATCTATGCAGATGTTTATAGCAGCTTTATTTCTAATGGCCCAAACTTGGAGAAAACCAAGATGCCCTTTAGTAGATGAATGGATAAATAAACTGTGGTACATCCAGAAAATGGAATACTATTCAGCACTACAAAAGAAATGAGCTTTCAAGCCATGAAAAGACATGAGGAAACTTAAATGCATATTACTAAGTAAAAGAAGCCAATCTGAGAAGGTTACATCCTTTAAGATTGCAACTACATGACATTCTGGGAAAGACAATTATGAAGATGGTAAAAAGATCGGTGGTTGCTAAGGATTAAGGTAAATAGAGGGATAAGCAGCTGGGACACAGAGGACTTTAAGGGCAGTGAAAATATTCTTTATGTTTATGTTTATAATGGCTACATGTCATTGTACATTTGTCAAACCCGTAGAATATATATCAAAGACAAAAAGAACCTTACTGTAAACTATGAAATGGGCAATAATGGTATGTCAATATAGGTTCAAATGTCCTCTGGTTCAAGATACTGATAGTGGGAGAGGCTATGGGAGACAGGGGAGGAAAGAGGCAGGATGAGGAAGGAAATATATGAAACTATTGTATTTCCCACTCAGTTTTGTTTTAAACCTAAAACTTCTCTAAAAAACAAAGTCTATTAAAAACAGAACACTGTAATCTATAAATAAACTTTAAAAACAATTTCATAAGTAGTTCTCAAAAATCATATTAAAAAATGTTTTTCTGTATTTTTCCAAATCTATTTTTTGTATATAGTATTTTTCTTGCTTAATATTATATAATACTATTATTAAATAATAAATATTATTAAATTATAAGACTATTTGTTAGTTCTAAAGATATCTGCCTACATATTATGGTCCAGACACTATTAGAGGCAGTTGGAATGTAATTATAAATTTGAAAGAAAAACTTTCTGTTTTCATGAAAAATGAATTCTCAAAGAAAGAAAATACTCCAAAGAGACATGTCTATAAATAAATTTTAATTTGCTGATCCATATTGTGCAAATATAATGATAATGAGTGTAAGATTTATATAAATTAAAATTAATTCTCCTCATTGAAAATAAGAAATATCTCCCACTACTTTTTTTTTTTTTTTTGGTACACTAGAAAGCTGGTATTTTACCTTGGAAAACCGGTAATTTTAAGTTATTTTCTATCTTTGTGAAATACATGCAAATCTTTTTAAAATCTAAATAAGCCTCTTGACAGCTTTAAAACCCAAGGGTATCTTTCTCAGGGATCTAGGAACAATTTTTTGAAATGCAATCATTAGAAAATACAGTGTCCCTATCTCCTGGTTTCTGTGGGATGGGTGCCATGTTTCAAGTTGCAAAAATTTACCTCTTGTCATAAAATAGGAGAGGTTTGTTTTTCCTTTGGATAAAGCCAATGGCATATCACAGATAGTGATCATCCCAATTAGCAAGTGAGTTTAAGATGAGCCATGTATGACAAATAGCATTGTCCAGTGCTTTTATTAGAAAACTCATTATTGTTTATCTTGAGAACACACATGTGCTGGGTTGTATCTGCTTGAATATATAGAAGGATGAACTTTCTTCCTGTCTTTGAAATCTGTTGGGAGATGGCCGGTGATGTGCATCAGATTCTGGTTTAATGCTTCTTTATCAATAAAATTGCGTTTTTTCTCTTCTGCTGTTGTGGGGAGGTTTTCTGGGTTAGGAAGATATTTTGTTTTTAATTACATTTCCCCAACATGAGATTGACAATTCTGTAACAGGTCGTTTGTGGGCTTGTGAATTCAGAGAGAATGACCTGTAAAATTCTCTAGAGAGATGGCGTTTGAGTAGAGATCTGAATGTTAGGATGGAACCAACCATATAAAATATCTGTGGTGAAGAGTACAAGCAGTGAGAATAGCAAGTGTACCAGCTGTAAGATGAAGATGAGCCGGGCTTGTTTAATAACACAAATCGGCCAGGAACGTGACGTTTAGAGGATGACAAATAAGGTGAGAAAGATAAGCTGTGGCCAGGTTAGGTAGGTTTTGCAGTCATTAAAAAGAGTCAGAAAAAAATTCTGAGTGAAACTGTGTGTTACAATCTGGCTCCATGCTGAAAGATATTACTATGTCTGTTTTTTTACGGACCCTGAAGGAGAGATAACTTCCACAAGAAACTGACTCAGTGTCTCTTACAGCTGTCCAGGCAACAAATAGGACTACGGTAACAGTGGTGGAGGTTTAGTGAGGTGGGTGAATTCAGAATAAATCTGGAGGTAGACACTCCATTTGGAGATGAAGACTAAGAAAAAGAGGGAACTAGGAATCAGTCTTAAGTCTTTGGCCTTTCTGACTGGATGGATGATCACCGTAAAGAGCTATTGCAGATTGTGGATATTAAAGGGGGTGTGGAACCCTCCCCAGCCATGCAGAACATGAGACACCCATTAGGTATTCAAACAGAGACATCGAGTCAGCAGCTAAAGAGGAGTCTGGAAACTCAGAAATACATTTTGGGAAATCAACAATTTAAATTATATTTTCAACCATGGGTCTGAATGTTATCTAGAATAGAGTAGAGGTAGTGAAATACACACACACACACACACACACACACACACACCAGTGGATGCAAACTATACCGTCAGGCAAATGAACATTTGGAGAACTCAAAAAGGGGGTGAAACCAGGGAGGAGAATAAAGAAGAGTCTACTTAGTAGAGTAATAAATAAAACGAAATTATGATGTTTCCCAAGCAAAGTAATAATGCTGGTTTAAAAAGAAGTCCGTTGGGTTAGAAACTGTTTAAGTTCAAGGGTGATAAGGACAGATACTTGATACTTTTATTTGGAAAGCTGGTCATTTGGTGACTTTGATGAGATCAGTTTCAATGGAATGACAGGGCAGAAAATCTCAGTTGAGTGGAATAAGGTGAAGAAAAAGATTGCCAGGATCCTAGTGTGAATGGCTTATGTGTGTGTGGGGGGGGGTGATTACAGGAGTATCAGTAGCAGAATGGAGATGTTTTAGAGGAGAGAAGGGAGCCAGTAACCAGTGCCCTATTCAGTCAGTTACCTCCGTGGGTAACTGGAATTTAAGCCCACTGGGAAGACTCTGGGAGCCAGGGAAGATGGCATGCCTCAAAGTTATCTAAACTACGTGGGGAAGCAATTATGGTATTGATACCCACACGCCTGCTTACCACTGGTTGAAGCTACTCCTGGCGTCTTAAATCAGGTGGAACTTCTAATCTGTACCATGAGCACCACAGATGTTTTAACACCACGGAAGAGCCACCAGGCAAAGGAAAACAGATAGGAGTGTCTAGGAATTGGCTGGAGATGAGCGTGGGCACTGACCGCATTAACCACACACAGTATCTTGTTTGCATTGCTTTTCGTTATAATGGCCACAATGTGAAAAACACAAGACGGGCAGGATGCGTTTAGCCATTGCTTTGTACCCAGCACGCTGCTGACCCTGGCACATTCAGTCCCTTTGCTTCATGTTACCTCAGATTCCAAGACCCCAGCTATTTTGTTGTTTCTTTTGTTGACAATATAGATATTTTCAGAGATTTTTATTTTTTCATTCTGTAACCAGAATGAAAAAAACAAAACAAAACAAAACAAAAAACTCACCACCACCCTTGATAACTTATTCTTTTATTCATCTCATTTTTCTTACTTGAGTTCTATTTTTTTTTTTTACTTGAGTTCTGTTTTTTAATGAACTTTCAATATCCCCAAGTTTTCTTTATAACATACCTAGATGAAATATTCATGAAGCATACCTGGGTGAAATACTTTCTCATGCTTCATATAGGAAAAAAATGGTTTTTATTCTTTTCCAACATGATTAACAACTTTGTTGGATATTAAGATCTTCATATATAGTAGCCCCACTCAAATGGTGTTCTTACTTTTATTATTGGATTTTGTTTAAAAAATTTTTTTTAAAAAGGAAAGAAAAAAGAAATAAAGCTAAAATGATTTTGGTATGTATTTCTAGAAACCTTTTTTTTTCCTCCTTTGGAAATTTTTGGTATTTTTTTCATTACTGAAATATAAAAATATTTCTTATTTATGTAATTGTCATAAAACATTTTAATTCATTTTTTAAATTTTTAAAAGATTTTATTTATTAATTTCCAGAAAGAGAAGCAGCACAGGGAGAGGGAGAAGCACACTATCTGCTAAGCAGGGAGCCTGATCTGGGGCTCAGTCCCAGGACCCTAGGATCATGACCTGAGCCAAAGGAAGATGCTTAATCAACTGAGCCACCTAAGTGCTCTTTAATTATTTTTTATTTTAAATTTCCTTTCCTTTTTTACATATTCGTAGGTTTGGTTTTTCTTTTCTTTTTTTTCCTCTGTAAAGTCTTCTACTCTGTTTCTCCTATTTTCTCCTATGACAGACTTAAAATGCATAGGTTGGAATCCTAACATCAGTTCCCCCCAAAAAATGTCTTTTAATATAATTTCCCAACTCATAAATTTCCCCAATGTTATAGGGTTTTTCTTTCAATTGTGTCTCATTGTTGAAAGAGTTTATCTCTGGTTTTTCCTCTAAAACACAGATTTGAGACTATTGCTATTCCTCCTCTGTCTGTTCATATGTACACTTCCACAACTCCCATGGCTCACTTGTCTTTTGCTTTACAAACCTAACGGACATGCTTCTTACTAGCAGACCTGAACTCAGAATGACATGGGTAAAAGAATTTGGTAAAATCTTATCCTCAACTGCTCTCTCAACAGATAACAGTTTTTTGTTTTTTTTTTTCACGTGGCAATTGGTTGTTCCCTTGATGTTGTTCAAAAAAATACTGCCCCAAGATGGGCTCTGTGTGTGTGTGTATTTTTTTATTTGCATGTGTGTATTTTTGAGACTTTATTTCTTTAGAGTTTGATGTATATGTTTTAATTCTCTATCACCAGCTTCTCTAATAGCCACATTTAAAAAAAAATTTAAGCCTAAAGTAGCAGGAGAGAAACTCTCTCAAAATAATTGATCCCGATGTTCTAAGATAATGTAAATGCTTTACTTTCAGCATTTTCAGGTTTCAACAGTCTCTTAAGATAACCACACACCACTTAGCACCCTGCCCCCTTCCTTTAAACATGTAAACAGAGAAGAATGAAACAGACAACAGCAACTCTCTGCATGAGAAACAGCTAAATGCACTCAGTTAGGTATGAGTCATCTTGGAAACAGGAGTTTTAATATGAAAACAATTCAGAGGGACTGCTTTATGCCATCTCCTGTTTACTTAGAAAAAAGGGCAAAAGCCATTTTACAAAATTTTTTAACCATATTGAAATTACTAAATGAATTTTGTCTTTCTCTCAACTACAGGCTTAATTTTCATATTCCATCAATGGCCATATATATGCCTAATACCCAAAACTATATCAAAATATATCAATGATTTGATTTAAAAAGCTAGAAATAGGGGTGCCTGGGTGGCTCAGTGGGTTAAAGCCTCCGCCTTCAGCTCAGGTCATGATCCGAGGGTCCTGGGATCGAGCCCCACATTGGGCTCTCTGCTTAGCTGGGAGCCTGCTTCCTCCTCTCTCTCTGCCTGCCTTTCTGCCTACTTGTGATCTCTGTCTGTCAAATGAATAAATTAAAAAATCTTAAAAAAAAAAAGCTAGAAATAATGGTACATTTTACTTTAAGAACTTTATAAAAATATGTACTTTCAGAGTGACAAAATTACTTCAGCTCCTAAAGTAAATTCCTGTCTAGAGACTGGAAGTCTGGGGATGGCAAGTGGTGAGATGGTGCAATGTACCTACCTACATGAAAAAGACAAGGATGATTTTGGACTCTGAGCTACCTAGTTAAGCCAAGTGGAAGGAGACCGCATCTCTCAAGAAAAAATACATGTTCTTAGTTATAGTTATTGGGAACCAGGATTTCCTGCTAGAAACAGGATAAAAAAATGCAAGCAAAGTGAACTCCTTGGAAATGAGAAAATGCTCAATGATCAGGCTTGGGGCAAGGTTCAAGGCTGGCGTATCATCAAAAGTCATTTGATGGGGCAGTTCTGATGTTGGTCTGTCACCATAGTTCCAATGGTTGAGTCACTAAATCATTCTTCATGTAAGTCAAGATTTGTGTGAGAGAGAGAGAGTGGAGACAGATGGATGTGTGGATGGGGCATGGCTGGAAAACAAGCAAGTCCTCAGTGTTTCCAAAGGTTAACAGAATGCACATTGTTCCGTCTTGATGAACTGCTGATCAACTTATATTGAGAAAAGAAGTGTCGACTATGCCAAAAGAATCAGCCTGTATGAATAGGTAAAACAGATGACTTCCCATACTGGATAATTTCATGGGCCACCAAAACCTCAGAAACTTCCATATTATCCCTCAAGCTTTCATGTGTATGTTTATTCAAAGCAAATTAATGATAATTTTTTTTTTCATATCAAACTGAAAATTCCCAAAGTGAAGATGAGAAGACAGTGTTTTGTAAATGTTAAGACAAAAAGTGGTGTAGGGGGTGTGGAGGCCAAAAAAAACAAGGCTGTACCCACCTCGAGTCTAGCCCTGACATAAGTGCAGCCATCTTGATGTTCCAGATTATCACAAAATATTTCTCAGGTTCTGACCTACTCAGGTTAGCACTTTAAACAGTCCCTCTCTCCTTTAATGATTGACTTAAACCCCTGGACTGGAAAAGAGTTTTTTGTCAAATAGCAAAAAGACTTATTTGAGCTTCATTTTCTTTTTATAACACTAATCATGTTTTGCTATTTTCTCCCATCTCTCCTCACCTGACTTCAAGTCCTTCACTGTCATAACTTCCACAGATGATCCTTTCCATTTGGGAAGATCACCTGAGCAGTCTCCCCTGGACTCAGCTGTCTCCATCTTTCATAACTCCCCTACACATTCCCCAACTGACCAGTGTTGACCCGAGTAGGTAGGGACAACTCTACGCCCCTATTCAGCAGGAAGAAGTTACAGAAGATGAGACCTTCTACCTTCAACAACCTTAAAGATTTAAGGGTCAAAATTGTTCAAGGGGGAATGATGTGGGAAACAGAGGCAGAAGAAAATCATTAAAATTCTTCACCTACTGACATGCCCTTGAAACAGAGTGGCTCTCCCTTGGGGACTCAACTGCCCTCACCTTGAGGTTTTGCTAAGGACAATCCTAGCCTGACTGACCCCCTACTCCAACAGGTCCAACCAGGATCCTGTAAGTCTACTTTAATAATTCCTTTAGGAAACTTTATCTCTAAACCTCCAAGATAATGTTGAGAATCATTCCCAAGCATATGGCCCACTGATATACATCTAAAGGGTCTCATGAGAAAATTTTTATTACTGGTAATAAATAACATTTCTCCCAACAATAGCTAACCCCTCAAGGTCCTGGAGACCTTGTTCCCAAAATTCCTTAGAGACTTACATTATCCCTAATCCCCTTTGTCCTCACCCCCCACCGAGTCCACCCCTACTCTGCCTTTAAATACACTGACTGTAATCTGGTTTGGGGTCCAAGCCCCTACTCCGCTGTGTCTGGTATACTTGGGCCCAAGCTTAAGCTTGTTAAATAAACCCTCATGTGATTGCATCAGTGTTGGCTCCTTGGTGGTCTCTCGGACGCAAAAACTCGGGTACAACAGGGGGAGATGTGAAATTCTCGTCAGTCATGCAGTCATGGAAGTATTGAAGTGTTTTATGTTTTTGTTTTTGTTTTTATTTGCTTTTTGACTTCTTTTCTGTCTTTATTTAGCATTGTGCTGGGAATTACTGTGGATTTTCAAGGAATGCGTGCAGAAATTTTACTTAGGATAAATATAAAACAATAATGAGGAAGAGGAAGAAAGTACCAAATGCCTGTCATCCTTAAGGGATGGGATAAATTTCATGGAGTCAGGGTACACACAAAGACAAGGAGGTTAATGCTAAATGCAAGGTCTGCCTTCTTTGCAATACGTTTGGAACCAGAAAATCCTAAGTACTTGGCCTCTTGAAAACATTGTATATGGCCCTCTCATTATCCTCCTGCCTCTATAAATACTCTTCTTATGCACAAGATATACACAGCTCTAATGCTTTTGTCCTTCAAACTGGAATAGTTTCTTAGGTTGTTTATGCATAGGTTAAGACAAGAATCAAGCTAAATGCAAACATGTTTTTCTATCAATAAATTAAGGTACTCGGACTCAACTGAAAAATGAGATTTCATTTCATTCATTCCTCAGCATTTTCTGGTCTGAAAAAAATGCAATTGGTATCATCAGTAAATGAGTCATGTTAGAAAAGGCCAGACATTCAGTACAGGAAGCCTTCCTGTGCCCTGCTCAGATAATGAAATCCTCTAAAAAAGCTATGATGTAGTCTGTCTATGTTTTTCCCTCTTTCATAAAATTCAGGATATGATTCAAGGCAACCAGAAGAGTTTAGTCTAGAATAATCTTAGTGTTATAAAGTCTGTGATGACTGATTAGGAATTATGAGCTTTATTGATATAACCTTTCAAATGTCCATCAAAATTCTTCCTATAGATTAAACTTGGTAGGCCAGACTCTATATGAAAGAATGAAAATAAAAGATACACCTGACTTTCTGAATCTGTTGTAAAAGGAAGGAGTCAACACTGAAAAAATGGTGTTGGAATGAGGTAAAATCATAACAGCAAACACTGATATCAGGAAATCTGTTGGGAACACAGACAAACCTTCTGTCCTAGCCAGCATCCTCCCTAGAGTAAGATAAGCCTCTACCTCTGCCCAATGCTTTACAGCAGTGCTTCCCAAACTTTAATATACATATGTAGAGATATGGTTAAAATTCAGATTCTGATCAGTAGGTCTTAGGTGGGCCTGAGATTTTACATTTCTAATAAAATCCTAGGTGAGGATTTCCCAATCTCAATAGTATTAATATTTTGGACCAAGTAATTTGGGGAGGGGCATATCCCATGCAGTGTAGGATGTTTAACAGGATCCCTGGCTTCGAACCACTGGTCCCACTGCTTTTCCTGACTGGTTGTGATTAACCAAAATGCTTTCAGATACTGCCAAGTATTCCCTAGAGGACAAAATCACCCCCATTCCCTATGACCACCCACTATCATAGGGAATGCTCATGCTGCTGGTCTTTAGAGCACGGTTTTGAGATGGACCCATTCAGTTCTCCATTAATTATGCAACTCTCCACAGAGTAAGGAGTATGTGGGTCCAAGAGAAGAAAATATTCTGGGCCCATGCTTGTCCTTTTTTTTTTTTTTTTTAAGATTTTATTTATTTATTTGACAGAGAGAGAGAGAGATCACAAGTAGGCAGAGAGGCAGGCAGAGAGAGAGGGGGAAGCAGGCTCCCCGCTGAGCAGAGAGCCCAATGCGGGGCTCGATCCCAGGACCCTGAGATCATGACCTGAGCTGAAGGCAGAGGCTTAACCCACTGAGCCACCCAGGCTCCCCCATGCTTGTCCTTCTTGACCAAGTTCTAGGTAACTAGGACCTGAGAGTTTTCTGCTAAAATGATCTAGGCCTTCTTCCAAGATTTATGAATCCTCTTTGCTGAATCTGTTTTCCCAAGGACTGGCTATGTCATTGATGTATATGGCGCCAGGACTTCAGAGGAGTGAGGCCAAGGGGAGACACTGTGAGGAGCTTAAACATGAGTGCAAAATCTCCCCAAGCATGCCGCCCTCTACAGTGGAAGAAGAAATAAAAAGCAAAGAAAGTGTTATGGAAGAGTTGCAAATGGAGGTTGAGAAGGAATCCCCTTTATACTGCCATGTTTTTGTATAGAAACTCTTAGAGTCTGAATATTCTAAGTTCAAGTTTGGCTTTCTAGTTGATTATAAATGTATGCTCATCAAAATAGAAGTCGAAAACGTACTCATTTAAAGATTCTTCTTCCTTGATTTATAACTTTAAATGTGTTGTTTATGAGCCCCATTTATACTCTTGTCTTAGACTCACAAATACTAGGAGTTGGCCTAGTTTCAGGGCTGGTGGAAAATTCTCAATGTTCAACACCAAGATAAGTTCCTAATCAATGG
This sequence comes from Lontra canadensis, assembly GCF_010015895.1. Classification (NCBI taxonomy): domain Eukaryota; kingdom Metazoa; phylum Chordata; class Mammalia; order Carnivora; family Mustelidae; genus Lontra; species Lontra canadensis. The sequence continues at coordinate 18,765 of NW_022631972.1, forward strand.
GGAAAGCAGAATGCCTTACTATATAAGAGAAAGTTAGGCTACTTTATGTTGAGAATCCTAAAAGAGCAGAAAACATGAAAGTTAACTGGGGGCACAGAGTTCCTTGTGAGTCTGTCTGACTCAAAGAGCATTTAATTTGTGCTATGCCAAGCATTAACAAGTTTTTCTGTAAAGTGTCAGTAAATATCCTTTGCAAGCTGAACAGCTCTGTTGCAACTACTCAACTTTGTTGTAATCTGAAAGCAGCCATAGATAAGACATAAATGAATGGGTACAGCTGTCTTCAAACTTTCTTTACAAAACAGATGGTAGTTTGCCAACTTTACTGTTGTATTCCTCCTCAAGACAAAGAAAGGGATTTTTAAGTAACATGTTAGTGGGGCATAATATTAAAGTTGGCAGACAACTTCTCAACACATGCTAAAATCAAACCATGTACTGTGTGGGCGATACAGATAAAAATACAAGAGTAGGTGTTTTTTGTAATCTATCTTTATCTTCATTTTGCCTACGTGGCCTCAGAATCTTGACTACAATCACATTCATCTTTCATTTAGGTGTGCTTATCTCTCTGTAATGATACTTGGAGGTGTTCCATAGCATGAGACTAATAAAGACATACATATAAACATAGCCAAATAAATAACCAAAAATGATTGAATGTATACTCTCAAACTATAACCATATATTATGAATGTTCTCAATAATCTATGGTATGAATGAATTAAACATCAAAAATAAAAGAAATGAACGTCAGTATTTAATTTTTCTTTATTTGGATTTGTTGCAAATTATAAATTAATGTCACCAAGAAACTGACACTTCCTTTGGTCTTTTCTGAATCATTTACTTATTTGTTTCATCAATACAGGTTTATCCCTATGTATTATACTCTTCCTAGATCATATCACCCTATGCTAGGATCCTATTTTCTAATATTAGATTATTTATTACTTCTTGAAGAGAGTTTTTAATCTTTGTTCACATAACCTTTTTAAGGTTCATTCAAGTATTGACCCTTCATTAACAATGTTTTTAAAGATGTTAGGCCCCTTCATTATGTTCTGCTGAATTCCTATCATCAATGACTTAATTACTTAGGAAATAGTATCTTTTTGGTGTTTTCTTAGTACATTTGTTCTCTCTTTAGCTGAACTCTGCACGCTCTGTGGAGTTAATTTCTGCTTCTTTGTGCCCAACTTATGAGTGTTATATAGCTGAACAGAAGGGAGGTGGGTACTATGATCTTCTGCTGGAAAGGAGTAATTTCTTAATTGCAGTATGAGCTGAAAATGGAATTCTCCCTACTGGGAAGAAGTATGGAAGGAATCCCACTTCTGATATAAAATCATTATATACCTTTCCTGGCATCTGCAGCTCATCATAAGGTGGGCCACCAAGGCCATTAAATAGCAATATAATTAGTAATATAATTAGAATTGTCCCTTTCTTCATTCTGTAACCACCTCTAGTTTCTTAATAATTCTTGTACAAGAGCTGAAAGATACTGATTTGCTCATATTAAGACATCTAAGACTGTTTTTTTTTTTTTAAATAGACTTATTTTTTAGAGTTGGTTTAGGTTCCCAGCAAAAGTAAAAGCACAGAGATTTCCATAGACCCTGTATCCCCATACATGCATAGGCTTTCCCATTATTAATATCCCCCACTAGAGTGATACAATTATTATAATTGAAGAAGAGTATCTTTTGGCCTTAGAAGACATCATATGCAACCACACAACCATGATCTATACACACACACACACACACAGACACAGGAAAAACAAAACAAAACAAAACAACAAGACATCATATGCAACCACACAACCATGATCTA
>NW_022631973.1:0-20598 GCF_010015895.1 Lontra canadensis
AAAGAAAAGAAAAGAAAAGAAAAGAAAAGAAAAGAAAAGAAAAGAAAAGAAAAGAAAAGAAAAAAGAAAAGAGACTCCAAACCAAGGTGGTATATCATGGTAGCACAGCATTTGGTGATCTATCAAACTTTCATTTATACTGGCCAAAACACAAAAACCAAACAAAACAGAGCCAAAGCAAATTTAAAAAAAAAAAAAAAAAAAAAGTTGACTTTTGTCAAACTAAACCCTGAAAGTCCCTTCTAGTATATGTACTGTCCTAGAACCATATTCAAGAGAGGTAGCTCTTGTGCACTGACTCTACCCATCATATGCAGATCAGATCTGATGGGGTAAGAAAACATAGTTCACTGGAAAGAATATTAACTTTAAAGTTAGATTATGTGAAAACACTGGAACAATTATTTAACTTCCAGAAGCCTCTGTATCTTCATCTTTAAAATTAGAAACCCTAAAATTAGTATCCAGGGTTTCTGTGAGAATTAGATACAGAATATGCACTAAATCTGAGAGCTGAAGGCTTGTTCAGTTAAGGTTACTGGTGCACAGTTTGAGCCCAGGAAGCTATTTGAGCCTCCCACCCATGTAGTCCATACAAGCCCAAAGGACCATTGGACAGGTTCAGGGGTTTTTATGTTTTCTTCTTTATGATCCCAATATTTTTACTTACCTGTTGGATTCTTAGTTTATTTAAATTCTTAGTGGATCTCTAATAGAGTGGAGACAATCTAATTTTCACCTCTGTTTTCAAATATTGGTGCAATGGGAAACACATAGCATGTAATGTCTATCTTCTCCATTTTGCAAGTTTCTAACTTCAACTGTCAAGAAACTCCTTGTCATCTCTATACTTTTCCCTGCCTAAACACCTTTCCTTGCCTAAAACAAAAACAAACAAACAAACAAACAAAGATATACTGATGACATTCAAAGACAGTGGTATTTTGAAGCAAACAAAAAAAATCACTCGTCAGAATTATACCTATCTGATCACCTAAGGAAAGTATATTTTAGAGGCATTGCTTCTTACTTTTTTCTTATTTGATTCTAAGCTGAGCAACGGTAAAACAATATTATGTTGTTGAGAAAGCATGGGTTTGGAAATCAAATTGGCCTAGGGTCCATCTTGTCCCTACCACTAAACAGTTGTATATTTTGTTCATGCCTCCTTGTAGCTCTAATTCTCTCATCATACTGTAATTTTAATAATACTTGCTTACTGTGGTGATAACATGCCTAATGCAATACACATTTCCCACAAACTACTTCTGCTTTGGAGATTCAAGCCTTCCAGACTTCTGGCTCCCAGCCTGGTAGGCAGAAAAGTTCAAAGTGCTGGATCTGATAAGTAACCTTGTGTATCTTCAGTGATAACCGTGTGTCATTGGTGCTTCAGTATGTATAATTCAATAGAATGAAGAAAATCTTCTTTTCTTTTCTTTTTTTTTTGTATTTTTGTTTAAAAGCTATATTTTACATTAAAGGCACACAAGTCTTTGGCAATAAAAGAATCATGTAAAATTACAAATAAGAAAGCAAAATTATCCTCATTATAAGAAAATATAAGAAAGAAATATAGAAGAAATATAAGAAAATATAAGAAATATAAGAAAATAAGACTAATTTATACTTCAGTGTAAAAGCATAAAAAGGATAAAAGCATGGCACTGTAACTGTGTGTATATATATATATATATACACACAGGCATAGATATGTGGCATTGTGGGCATGTTTCACTCTACTCTGCGCTGTAGAAAAAGTCAGGTAAGTGCCTCCCTTTGGCTCAGGTCATGATCCTGGAGTCCCCAGATCAAGCCTCACATCGGGCTCCCTGCTCAGGGGGGAGTCTGCTTCTCCCTCTGCCCCTCACCCTGATCTTGTGCTACCTCTATCTCTCTCTTTCTTGCTTGCAAATAAATAAATAAAATCTTTAAACAAGAAAGAATAAAAGAAAGAAGAGAAAAGAAAAGGAAAAAAATTCCTGATTCTTTGTTGGGAAATACCATTCATACTATTTTTAGTGATTACATTATTTTATATGAAATCACTTGAAAATATCTAATCAGTTCTCTACTGAAAAATATCCATAAAACAAAGCTCAGAGAAGTAACTGCATAGGTCCCACAGATGAAGAGTACTGAGAAAGGGAAATGGACTTAGGTCTTCCTGTCCTCAAAGTCCACCTGCCGTGCCCCCCCCCCCCCCCCGCCAACAGATTACTGGATTACTTTCCTTGCATTGCATTTCCAATTGTTGGAATGCATGTCGCTGACCTAGGCAAATCATTCCAGGTTCTTTAAACAAAGTTGACTTTGTGGGTTATAGGAAACATTCGTTTTTGCCTTGTCACTCATATAAAATAAGGTTCTTGCCAATACAGTTGTAGCGCTGTGTGCTTAGAATGTGAAGACATTAAATGAAAAACCCTTGCTTTACATAATTCTGAAAGTTAACATGGAAAATTCCAGTATAAAAACGCCCTCAGCTGCATTAGAAGCATTAGCCCCAGGCTTAGTTTGCTTTGCACTAAAATGAGCAGTTAGAACAAGAAAACAATGTTCACCAGTTGCCTGGCATTGTGCAGACCCAGTCATAAAGTGCATGTTATGATGTAACACCCACTGGGACTAATTATTCCCTCTTCTGTGTGGAAGAGCACAAGCTGTGCAACCTTTGGGAGCTCTGACTCCTCAGAAAACCTTCTATTCCTCTCTCCTCCCACTCTACCCACAATAGGGATTCTCCCATCAAGCCTCCATTTGGCTAAGAGAGAGAGAATAGAATCTGTGGTAATTGATAGTCTCTGTTCTGGCTTGAAGTGGAGCAAAAGCCTACAACTGTCACTCCTCTACTCAGACATAGTTAATGGGTTCCCACATTCTATGGGATAAAATCTTTAACATGGCCCCAGGCCCTCTAAGATCCAGCCCCATTGTCTTCACTGCCTTGTTTTCATCATTGCTTCCCGGTGACTACTCTGTCCCCTTCCACCAAGCCTGTCTATTCATAGCTTCCCAGAAGCCAAAATTCCCACCTCACCTTTCTGAACATCACTGCAGCTTCCAAAAATGCCTTCCTCTCTCTTCTGCCCATGTGAAGTCAGCCCCTTCATACAATCAGGTTAATATGCCACCTGGTCCCTAACGACATCCAAACTACCTTGGGCTTTGCTAATGTCTTATTTACTTATTAGTAACACTTACTGACTCCCAAATTCATCTGTCTAAGGTGAGTTTTATTTTCTGACCACACGTTATTTTTCTTGGCCAGGAAAAGAATTGTCTCTTACTCTGTGTGTGGCTGCTTAAATTCTGATATATCTTCTCTTAGGTGTTCAAGAGAGCTAAATCCTTTAGGATAAAATCTTTTGCATTACAGTGACTTGGGAATGGGGGGGGAGTCTTTTTTCTTGCAGAGTCACAGAGAAACGTCTTTAATTTCATCCCTGTTTAAAAACCTTCTTTATCCCAGCACTGTGTCAGCCCATCTGACACTACTGAACCCCAATTAGCACCTGTGAATGCAGGCAGTACCCATAACACTCATGAAGACAGTCTCAGATAAGAAAGAGGAGGTAGTTTCATTGTATATGGTCACAACAGAAGACATAATCCCCTTCAGAAGATCTCTCAGGGCCCTTTTTTAACAAAGAGGTCTGGAAGAGAAACGGAGCTGCTGAGTATGACAGTGAAATGTTGAACTTTTAAACAGGCATGCTGGTTTAATGCTGGGAATATTTAAAGAGGCCTTTAGCTATTTTGCTATTCTCATATTATAGGCAAATAGTCATAGTTTATCTTCTGCTGGGCTGCTTTGGGGTCTTCTAAGCCAATCTCAATAGGTAAATATCAATTGTTCAGCCATAAAAGTCCATAAAAACCAGAGTTCCAGAAAGAGCATTATGTTTTGCATACAGTAATGTGTTTGTAAGTGTTTTATAAGCCCCGCGCAACAAAAATGGGAGTGTGAATACCGACACTATGATATTTCAATTACTCTCTGGGGCACTTAATAATTTAGCAATATGTTTCAATCAAGTTCACACTACATTTATTAAGGAGCTTTATGTGGTTTTCTTTTTCAAGTTGAAGCTAATACGTGGCTAAAAAAAAACCTTCAAGTAAATGTGTGGCATTAATCCTTGTATACCAGCCGATGTTTACAACAGTACATCATGGGATATTACTTCTGGAATGACTTAAAAGCCAAATCATGAATTTAGAGGGCTATATGAATTCCCATTATCAATTTTCAACCACCTAGACAATTCTATAGGATATAAACTAAAGCAACCATATATCATAAACTAGGCCCCCCATCCATTTATCTTGCTTATTACGCCTCACCTACAATTCCCCAACTAGACCCTGGCAGGTAAAGAAACAATTTTTAATCACCCCATTTTAATGACACTTAGAATATTATTCCTCACCCAAATGGATATATCTCTTCCCCTTTCGTTAACGGAAGAAACATTTAGTTTGCTTTTCTACACCAACAGATTATCAGTCTAGAATTGGTATACCTAGGAAGTATTCAATAATTTAAGAATCAACACAGCTATAAGGTTTGTTTTAAGTCATGTTTTTTGGACAGCTCCAGGATTGGTTATTCTCTGAATGCACTGTTCCATTTTACAAAACCAGGGTAACAGACAACAGAGGTACTACACCGGGATTACCTTGGGTCCCTTTTATATTTCTGTAAGCCATTCCCTGAGTTCTTGTTAATGGTTTATGCCTGAGACTCTTTTCCTGTGTGTGGCCCACAGACTATTAGGCCACTTTTCCATGCAAGCACAGAGTTTAAACCCTTTTGGTGCAGACTTTAGCTAATAATACAAAGATTGACAGGTTAGGGTGTGAGACATAAGTCCCTGGCCTCAGGATTTGGTAATTCCTGAAGAAAATCTCACACTCCAGAATTTTTCAGTGAAATCAGCGGAAATGACCTTCTGCCATGCTTTCCCACAAATCATAGCCTTGTTTGGCTTCCCTTTCTTGTCCTGCTTCTCCTTTCACCAGGTTATATTAGGGGTTCTTCCTACTAAATCACTTGAATACAAATGCTCACTTTGAGTTTTACCTGAGGGGAACTTGAAATAAAATAGCTTTGTTTCACATAAAATTTTCTTTGTATTAAGTACAATTCTTTGTCTACCAGAAAAGAATGATATGGACATAATTTAATTGTCCTTTGTAATAATATTTTGGTCATGGTTTCTTTTGGGAAGAGTGTGCATTTAGGAATTAAACTGAGGTTCAAAGTCAGTCTGGACAGTTCATTAACCATGTAACACTGGAAACATGACTAGTTGTTGCTTCCTCAGTTCCATTGGAATAAATCCCCAGAGGAACATTCAGAATATTTCTAGCATAGTGCTTTGTTCATAAAATTTATTATCATATAGCTCTCTTTGAGCCATCCCTCTACTTGTTTGAAAATGTTTAATCTACCAAAAGTATGATACATTCAACCCAACAGCAGTAGGAAACTCCATTAATTTATCCCATATAGGTTAAACCATGTCATGCTGACTATTGATCTTTCAGGAAAAGATGGGATTTTAAGAGGGTAGGAGACAGAAAGGCATAGAGTTTAGAGGCATTATGCTTCTGAATATGTCATGACAGATAATATATCTTCACTCTAATCCAGAAAGCCAATACCATTTTCTACCTTTTTCCTCCTACCTGTGGTGGTATCGCCAAACTTGAATAGACATGTCATTATAGAAGCAAAGATTTTTTAAACTCCAGATGTTAGGGAGAAATGTAGCTTTAAAAGTTTACCAGAAAAGTCAAAGTCACCTCATATTTAGTATAAAGGCAAGCTGCTTAGTGAGCGTGTCTATGAGGTAGGAACATTATACTGTTCATGTTATCTTATAGTTAAAATTATTTGCCCAACATCTGTGATCCCTTCCTCCTTTCTCATAGAAATCCACTTTGTTTAGATATCCAACCTTTCTCATGCAAGTCCTTGTGGTGCAAGCGAATCTGAATTCAGCTCCATCTCCATGAGAGGGCATGAACAGTCGAAACATAACGTCATGTTAATTGATTTAAAAAAATGAAAAAGTACATGACTTAACTTGGGCAAATAAATTTTGAGTGAAGTATTTCTAAGTCTTTTGAATAAGTTAGTACTGGAATTTGAGAGAAATCTGAGGTAAGTTTCCTATCTCTCACTCATTTTCATGGGAAGTTATCAATCACATATGAGTTTAACAACTGTTGCAACCATTTCGCAGTTGGACTAAAGATGAAACACTGAAGGAAGAAGCAAATTCCAAAGAATTGCAGAGAAATAGGGGTACCTGGGTGGCTCTGTGGGTTGATCCTCTGCCTTCAGCTTAGTTCATGATCTCAGGGTCCTGGGATCAAGCCCTGCATTGGGCTCTCTGTTCAGCAGGGAGCCTGCTTCCCGCCCCCACCCCCCTGCCGCCTGCCTCTCTGCCTACTTGTGATCTCTCTCTCTGTCATAAATAAATAAAATCTTAAAAAAAAAAAAGGAATTAACAGAGAAATAGAATTAGAGCACTCAATTCCAAAGAGAGTCATTTCTCTGTTTGTGTGAACTAATACATTTCCATATTTTTAAAGTCAATTTGATAGGGTTTATTTTGGTAACAAATTACAACCAACCTGCTGAATTAAACTACATGATTTTATTCCCTCACAGTTCTGGAGGCCAGAAGTCTGAAATTAAGGTGTTGACGTGACTGGTTCCTTCTGGAGGCTGGGAGGGAGAATATTCCCTATGCTTATTTCCCAGCTTCTGGGGGCTTCTGGCAATTCTCAGCATTCATTTGTATATAGACACATCCCTCCAATTATTACCCCAGTTTTTTCATGACTTTCAATCTGTGTACCTTCTTATGTCAAATCTCTCTCCTCTTTATTACAAGGACAATAGTCATTGGATTCAGAGCCTGCCCTAAATCCTGAATGATCTTGCCTCAAGATCCCTTACTTAAATCTACAAAGGCCTTATAAGGTCGCATTCAACAGGAACCAGGGGTTAGAACTTGGAGATGACATGTTTTTTGGAGACACATGATTCAATACACTACAGCTGAATTTTGTTACTCACAGATAACCATTTTTTCTGATAATGGACTCCAATTTAACTCAAATAAATAATCCCTTTATTCTGTGGCATAACTCTAGGAGCCTGGTCTTAAAAATGATTGAATTCTACAATTTAAACTTTGAAAGGGCATTTTTGGTCATCTCATCTAATGTTTCCCTTACCACAAAATCTCTTTAAGGAGTTCCTAAACAATAGCTGACTCTGGTACTGGTTTTAATTACTCTGAAATGTATATATTTTTCATGACATCTATATCTCTTCCAGAAAATTCTGACCATTTGAAATTTTCTATGACCAGAAAGCATATCTTGCTTTTGAAGAGCCCAAATCATGTAGTTTACATATATGAAAGATCATGTTAGATCCTTATTGGAGCCATAAAAAAAGTACATGGTACTAAGAGTAATCTCTGAAAGAGTGTATTGGATTAACAGATGGAAGAGAAAAAAATGACTGATTCGGGCAAGCAGTTGAATTTCTGCATAGTTTACTCTATGTGAATTTACCATTAAGACTTTTAAAATAAAATATTTGATACTATTATATAGAGAGGTAAGTTAAAATGAAGTTTGTGGACCTTAGTAAATGGAAACTAAATGCTCATATCCTCTGGTACAAAATGAAATGAGGGAGACACACAAAACATCCAGAAGTAAGACAGACAGAATAAAGTGTCATGGATGTGAAATTGTTTCTGATTTTAGAATCTTTAATATTTATTCCATAAACACCCAGAAGTATCAGTTTGTACTTCCTACCATTTCCCTTCAAAACTATTGCAAAAACATTGGGATGCCTGGGTGGCTCAGTTGGTTAAGCAGCATCCTGGGATCGAGTCCCACATTGGGCTCCTTGCTCGGCAGGGAGCCTGCTTCTCCCTCTGCCTCTGCCTGCCATTCTGTCTGCCTGTGCTTGCTCTCTCTCCCTCTCTCTCTGACAAATAAATAAATAAAATCTTAAAAAAAAAAAAAAAAGAACTGTTGTAAAAACAATTTGTGAGACTCTTAAAAGAGATAAAATCAGATTTTTCAAAAATATAAGGGGAGCCAAATTTCTAAAAACACCTAAAAAATCAGGAGTTTTAAATATGAACTATTTGAACTGAGTCTCAAAATAGAATACCATAATTGTATAACTCTAAAGGTATAGACATGAACAAAACTCTTGCCAAACAATGCTCAATTCACACCTCCAGCCAGCTATTCTCAAAGTTGAAACTAACTCAAAAACAGACAATAAAAATTAAAAATAAAAGAAGTATCAACAGATACTTTAAGAAAACCTGATACAATGGGTCCTTCATAGAGGATTTGGATTCCATTCCTGTCTTTACCTCTTCCAAGTCAATGATCCAATTACTAAGTTATTTTTTTCCATATAAAATAAAAGTCCAGATTCATTTAGAGAAACAATGGACTCTTCACACATACCTAGCAGAATGGCCAAAACCCAAAACACTGACAATGTCAGATGCTGACAAGAATGTGGAACAACATGAACTCACGGCTGGTGGGACTGCAAAATGGTATAGCCACTTTGGAACACAAGTTGGCAATTTCTAACAAAGCTAAAATACTCTTATCATATAATTCAGCAATCACCCTCCTTGGTACCAACTCATTTACCCAAATGAGTTGAAATATATGTCCAAGAACAAAAATCTATGCAGATGTTTATAGCAGCTTTATTTCTAATGGCCCAAACTTGGAGAAAACCAAGATGCCCTTTAGTAGATGAATGGATAAATAAACTGTGGTACATCCAGAAAATGGAATACTATTCAGCACTACAAAAGAAATGAGCTTTCAAGCCATGAAAAGACATGAGGAAACTTAAATGCATATTACTAAGTAAAAGAAGCCAATCTGAGAAGGTTACATCCTTTAAGATTGCAACTACATGACATTCTGGGAAAGACAATTATGAAGATGGTAAAAAGATCGGTGGTTGCTAAGGATTAAGGTAAATAGAGGGATAAGCAGCTGGGACACAGAGGACTTTAAGGGCAGTGAAAATATTCTTTATGTTTATGTTTATAATGGCTACATGTCATTGTACATTTGTCAAACCCGTAGAATATATATCAAAGACAAAAAGAACCTTACTGTAAACTATGAAATGGGCAATAATGGTATGTCAATATAGGTTCAAATGTCCTCTGGTTCAAGATACTGATAGTGCGAGAGGCTATGGGAGACAGGGGAGGAAAGAGGCAGGATGAGGAAGGAAATATATGAAACTATTGTATTTCCCACTCAGTTTTGTTTTAAACCTAAAACTTCTCTAAAAAACAAAGTCTATTAAAAACAGAACACTGTAATCTATAAATAAACTTTAAAAACAATTTCATAAGTAGTTCTCAAAAATCATATCAAAAAATGTTTTTCTGTATTTTTCCAAATCTATTTTTTGTATATAGTATTTTTCTTGCTTAATATTATATAATACTATTATTAAATAATAAATATTATTAAATTATAAGACTGTTTGTTAGTTCTAAAGATATCTGCCTACATATTATGGTCCAGACACTATTAGAGGCAGTTTGAATGTAATTATAAATTTGAAAGAAAAACTTTCTGTTTTCATGAAAAATGAATTCTCAAAGAAAGAAAATACTCCAAAGAGACATGTCTATAAATAAATTTTAATTTGTTGATCCAAATTGTGCAAATATAATGATAATGAGTGTAAGGTTTATATAAATTAAAATTAATTCTCCTCATTGAAAATAAGAAATATCTCCCACTACTTTTTTTTTTTTTTTTGGTACACTAGAAAGCTGGTATTTTACCTTGGAAAACCGGTAATTTTAAGTTATTTTCTATCTTTGTGAAATACATGCAAATCTTTTTAAAATCTAAATAAGCCTCTTGACAGATTTAAAACCCAAGGGTATCTTTCTCAGGGATCTAAGAACAATTTTTTGAAATGCAATCATTAGAAAATACAGTGTCCCTATCTCCTGGTTTCTGTGGGATGGGTGCCATGTTTCAAGTTGCAAAAATTCACCTCTTGTCATAAAATAGGAGAGGTTTGTTTTTCCTTTGGATAAAGCCAATGGCATATCACAGATAGTGATCATCCCAATTAGCAAGTGAGTTTAAGATGAACCATGTATGACAAATAGCATTGTCAAGTGCTTTTATTAGAAAACTCATTATTGTTTATCTTGAGAACACACATGTGCTGGGTTGTATCTGCTTGAATATATAGAAGGATGAACTTTCTTCCTGTCTTTGAAATCTGTTGGGAGATGGCCGGTGATGTGCATCAGATTCTGGTTTAATGCTTCTTTATCAATAAAATTGCGTTTTTTCTCTTTTGCTGTTGTGGAGAGGTTTTCTGGGTTAGGAAGATATTTTGTTTTTAATTACATTTCCCCAACATGAGATTGACAATTCTGTAACAGGTCGTTTGTGGGCTTGTGAATTCAGAGAGAATGACCTGTAAAATTCTCTAGAGAGATGGCGTTTGAGTAGAGATCTGAATGTTAGGATGGAACCAACCATATAAAATATCTGTGGTGAAGAGTACAAGCAGTGAGAATAGCAAGTGTACCAGCTGTAAGATGAAGATGAGCCGGGCTTGTTTAATAACACAAATCGGCCAGGAACGTGACGTTTAGAGGATGACAAATAAGGTGAGAAAGATAAGCTGTGGCCAGGTTAGGTAGGTTTTGCAGTCATTAAAAAGAGTCAGAAAAAAATTCTGAGTGAAACTGTGTGTTACAATCTGGCTCCATGCTGAAAGATATTACTATGTCTGTTTTTTTACGGACCCTGAAGGAGAGATAACTTCCACAAGAAACTGACTCAGTGTCTCTTACAGCTGTCCAGGCAACAAATAGGACTACGGTAACAGTGGTGGAGGTTTAGTGAGGTGGGTGAATTCAGAATAAATCTGGAGGTAGACACTCCATTTGGAGATGAAGACTAAGAAAAAGAGGGAACTAGGAATCAGTCTTAAGTCTTTGGCCTTTCTGACTGGATGGATGATCACCGTAAAGAGCTATTGCAGATTGTGGATATTAAAGGGGGTGTGGAACCCTCCCCAGCCATGCAGAACATGAGACACCCATTAGGTATTCAAACAGAGACATCGAGTCAGCAGCTAAAGAGGAGTCTGGAAACTCAGAAATACATTTTGGGAAATCAACAATTTAAATTATATTTTCAACCATGGGTCTGAATGTTATCTAGAATAGAGTAGAGGTAGTGAAATACACACACACACACACACACACACACACCAGTGGATGCAAACTATACCGTCAGGCAAATGAACATTTGGAGAACTCAAAAAGGGGGTGAAACCAGGGAGGAGAATAAAGAAGAGTCTACTTAGTAGAGTAATAAATAAAACGAAATTATGATGTTTCCCAAGCAAAGTAATAATGCTGGTTTAAAAAGAAGTCCGTTGGGTTAGAAACTGTTTAAGTTCAAGGGTGATAAGGACAGATACTTGATACTTTTATTTGGAAAGCTGGTCATTTGGTGACTTTGATGAGATCAGTTTCAATGGAATGACAGGGCAGAAAATCTCAGTTGAGTGGAATAAGGTGAAGAAAAAGATTGCCAGGATCCTAGTGTGAATGGCTTATGTGTGTGTGTGGGGGGGTGATTACAGGAGTATCAGTAGCAGAATGGAGATGTTTTAGAGGAGAGAAGGGAGCCAGTAACCAGTGCCCTATTCAGTCAGTTACCTCCGTGGGTAACTGGAATTTAAGCCCACTGGGAAGACTCTGGGAGCCAGGGAAGATGGCATGCCTCAAAGTTATCTAAACTACGTGGGGAAGCAATTATGGTATTGATACCCACACGCCTGCTTACCACTGGTTGAAGCTACTCCTGGCGTCTTAAATCAGGTGGAACTTCTAATCTGTACCATGAGCACCACAGATGTTTTAACACCACGGAAGAGCCACCAGGCAAAGGAAAACAGATAGGAGTGTCTAGGAATTGGCTGGAGATGAGCGTGGGCACTGACCGCATTAACCACACACAGTATCTTGTTTGCATTGCTTTTCGTTATAATGGCCACAATGTGAAAAACACAAGACGGGCAGGATGCGTTTAGCCATTGCTTTGTACCCAGCACGCTGCTGACCCTGGCACATTCAGTCCCTTTGCTTCATGTTACCTCAGATTCCAAGACCCCAGCTATTTTGTTGTTTCTTTTGTTGACAATATAGATATTTTCAGAGATTTTTATTTTTTCATTCTGTAACCAGAATGAAAAAAACAAAACAAAACAAAACAAAAAACTCACCACCACCCTTGATAACTTATTCTTTTATTCATCTCATTTTTCTTACTTGAGTTCTATTTTTTTTTTTTACTTGAGTTCTGTTTTTTAATGAACTTTCAATATCCCCAAGTTTTCTTTATAACATACCTAGATGAAATATTCATGAAGCATACCTGGGTGAAATACTTTCTCAGGCTTCATATAGGAAAAAAATGGTTTTTATTCTTTTCCAACATGATTAACAACTTTGTTGGATATTAAGATCTTCATATATAGTAGCCCCACTCAAATGGTGTTCTTACTTTTATTATTGGATTTTGTTTAAAAATTTTTTTTTAAAAAGGAAAGAAAAAAGAAATAAAGCTAAAATGATTTTGGTATGTATTTCTAGAAACCTTTTTTTTTCCTCCTTTGGAAATTTTTGGTATTTTTTCATTACTGAAATATAAAAATTATTTCTTATTTATGTAATTGTCATAAAACATTTTAATTCATTTTTTTAAATTTTTAAAAGATTTTATTTATTAATTTCCAGAAAGAGAAGCAGCACAGGGAGAGGGAGAAGCACACTATCTGCTAAGCAGGGAGCCTGATCTGGGGCTCAGTCCCAGGACCCTAGGATCATGACCTGAGCCAAAGGAAGATGCTTAATCAACTGAGCCACCTAAGTGCTCTTTAATTATTTTTTATTTTAAATTTCCTTTCCTTTTTTACATATTCGTAGGTTTGGTTTTTCTTTTCTTTTTTTTCCTCTGTAAAGTCTTCTACTCTGTTTCTCCTATTTTCTCCTATGACAGACTTAAAATGCATAGGTTGGAATCCTAACATCAGTTCCCCCCAAAAAATGTCTTTTAATATAATTTCCCAACTCATAAATTTCCCCAATGTTATAGGGTTTTTCTTTCAATTGTGTCTCATTGTTGAAAGAGTTTATCTCTGGTTTTTCCTCTAAAACACAGATTTGAGACTATTGCTATTCCTCCTCTGTCTGTTCATATGTACACTTCCACAACTCCCATGGCTCACTTGTCTTTTGCTTTACAAACCTAACGGACATGCTTCTTACTAGCAGACCTGAACTCAGAATGACATGGGTAAAAGAATTTGGTAAAATCTTATCCTCAACTGCTCTCTCAACAGATAACAGTTTTTTGTTTTTTTTTTCACGTGGCAATTGGTTGTTCCCTTGATGTTGTTCAAAAAAATACTGCCCCAAGATGGGCTCTGTGTGTGTGTGTATTTTTTTATTTGCATGTGTGTATTTTTGAGACTTTATTTCTTTAGAGTTTGATGTATATGTTTTAATTCTCTATCACCAGCTTCTCTAATAGCCACATTTAAAAAAAAATTTAAGCCTAAAGTAGCAGGAGAGAAACTCTCTCAAAATAATTGATCCCAATGTTCTAAGATAATGTAAATGCTTTACTTTCAGCATTTTCAGGTTTCAACAGTCTCTTAAGATAACCACACACCACTTAGCACCCTGCCCCCTTCCTTTAAACATGTAAACAGAGAAGAATGAAACAGACAACAGCAACTCTCTGCATGAGAAACAGCTAAATGCACTCAGTTAGGTATGAGTCATCTTGGAAACAGGAGTTTTAATATGAAAACAATTCAGAGGGACTGCTTTATGCCATCTCCTGTTTACTTAGAAAAAAGGGCAAAAGCCATTTTACAAAATTTTTTAACCATATTGAAATTACTAAATGAATTTTGTCTTTCTCTCAACTACAGGCTTAATTTTCATATTCCATCAATGGCCATATATATGCCTAATACCCAAAACTATATCAAAATATATCAATGATTTGATTTAAAAAGCTAGAAATAGGGGTGCCTGGGTGGCTCAGTGGGTTAAAGCCTCCGCCTTCAGCTCAGGTCATGATCCGAGGGTCCTGGGATCGAGCCCCACATTGGGCTCTCTGCTTAGCCGGGAGCCTGCTTCCTCCTCTCTCTCTGCCTGCCTTTCTGCCTACTTGTGATCTCTGTCTGTCAAATGAATAAATTAAAAAATCTTAAAAAAAAAAAAGCTAGAAATAATGGTACATTTTACTTTAAGAACTTTATAAAAATATGTACTTTCAGAGTGACAAAATTACTTCAGCTCCTAAAGTAAATTCCTGTCTAGAGACTGGAAGTCTGGGGATGGCAAGTGGTGAGATGGTGCAATGTACCTACCTACATGAAAAAGACAAGGATGATTTTGGACTCTGAGCTACCTAGTTAAGCCAAGTGGAAGGAGACCGCATCTCTCAAGAAAAAATACATGTTCTTAGTTATAGTTATTGGGAACCAGGATTTCCTGCTAGAAACAGGATAAAAAAATGCAAGCAAAGTGAACTCCTTGGAAATGAGAAAATGCTCAATGATCAGGCTTGGGGCAAGGTTCAAGGCTGGCGTATCATCAAAAGTCATTTGATGGGGCAGTTCTGATGTTGGTCTGTCACCATAGTTCCAATGGTTGAGTCACTAAATCATTCTTCATGTAAGTCAAGATTTGTGTGAGAGAGAGAGAGTGGAGACAGATGGATGTGTGGATGGGGCATGGCTGGAAAACAAGCAAGTCCTCAGTGTTTCCAAAGGTTAACAGAATGCACATTGTTCCGTCTTGATGAACTGCTGATCAACTTATATTGAGAAAAGAAGTGTCGACTATGCCAAAAGAATCAGCCTGTATGAATAGGTAAAACAGATGACTTCCCATACTGGATAATTTCATGGGCCACCAAAACCTCAGAAACTTCCATATTATCCCTCAAGCTTTCATGTGTATGTTTATTCAAAGCAAATTAATGATAATTTTTTTTTTCATATCAAACTGAAAATTCCCAAAGTGAAGATGAGAAGACAGTGTTTTGTAAATGTTAAGACAAAAAGTGGTGTAGGGGGTGTGGAGGCCAAAAAAAACAAGGCTGTACCCACCTCGAGTCTAGCCCTGACATAAGTGCAGCCATCTTGATGTTCCAGATTATCACAAAATATTTCTCAGGTTCTGACCTGCTCAGGTTAGCACTTTAAACAGTCCCTCTCTCCTTTAATGATTGACTTAAACCCCTGGACTGGAAAAGAGTTTTTTGTCAAATAGCAAAAAGACTTATTTGAGCTTCATTTTCTTTTTATAACACTAATCATGTTTTGCTATTTTCTCCCATCTCTCCTCACCTGACTTCAACTCCTTCACTGTCATAACTTCCACAGATGATCCTTTCCATTTGGGAAGATCACCTGAGCAGTCTCCCCTGGACTCAGCTGTCTCCATCTTTCATAACTCCCCTACACATTCCCCAACTGACCAGTGTTGACCCGAGTAGGTAGGGACAACTCTACGCCCCTATTCAGCAGGAAGAAGTTACAGAAGATGAGACCTTCTACCTTCAACAACCTTAAAGATTTAAGGGTCAAAATTGTTCAGGGGGGAATGATGTGGGAAACAGAGGCAGAAGAAAATCATTAAAATTCCTCACCTACTGACATGCCCTTGAAACAGAGTGGCTCTCCCTTGGGGACTCAACTGCCCTCACCTTGAGGTTTTGCTAAGGACAATCCTAGCCTGACTGACCCCCTACTCCAACAGGTCCAACCAGGATCCTGTAAGTCTACTTTAATAATTCCTTTAGGAAACTTTATCTCTAAACCTCCAAGATAATGTCGAGAATCATTCCCAAGCATATGGCCCACTGATATACATCTAAAGGGTCTCATGAGAAAATTTTTATTACTGGTAATAAATAACATTTCTCCCAACAATAGCTAACCCCTCAAGGTCCTGGAGACCTTGTTCCCAAAATTCCTTAGAGACTTACATTATCCCTAATCCCCTTTGTCCTCACCCCCCACCGAGTCCACCCCTACTCTGCCTTTAAATACACTGACTGTAATCTGGTTTGGGGTCCAAGCCCCTACTCCGCTGTGTCGGGTATACTTGGGCCCAAGCTTAAGCTTGTTAAATAAACCCTCATGTGATTGCATCAGTGTTGGCTCCCTGGTGGTCTCTCGGACGCAAAAACTCGGGTACAACAGGGGGAGATGTGAAATTCTCGTCAGTCATGCAGTCATGGAAGTATTGAAGTGTTTTATGTTTTTGTTTTTGTTTTTATTTGCTTTTTGACTTCTTTTCTGTCTTTATTTAGCATTGTGCTGGGAATTACTGTGGATTTTCAAGGAATGCGTGCAGAAATTTTACTTAGGATAAATATAAAACAATAATGAGGAAGAGGAAGAAAGTACCAAATGCCTGTCATCCTTAAGGGATGGGATAAATTTAATGGAGTCAGGGTACACACAAAGACAAGGAGGTTAATGCTAAATGCAAGGTCTGCCTTCTTTGCAATACGTTTGGAACCAGAAAATCCTAAGTACTTGGCCTCTTGAAAACATTGTATATGGCCCTCTCATTATCCTCCTGCCTCTATAAATACTCTTCTTATGCACAAGATATACACAGCTCTAATGCTTTTGTCCTTCAAACTGGAATAGTTTCTTAGGTTGTTTATGCATAGGTTAAGACAAGAATCAAGCTAAATGCAAACATGTTTTTCTATCAATAAATTAAGGTACTCGGACTCAACTGAAAAATGAGATTTCATTTCATTCATTCCTCAGCATTTTCTGGTCTGAAAAAAAATGCAATTGGTATCATCAGTAAATGAGTCATGTTAGAAAAGGCCAGACATTCAGTACAGGAAGCCTTCCTGTGCCCTGCTCAGATAATGAAATCCTCTAAAAAAGCTATGATGTAGTCTGTCTATGTTTTTCCCTCTTTCATAAAATTCAGGATATGATTCAAGGCAACCAGAAGAGTTTAGTCTAGAATAATCTTAGTGTTATAAAGTCTGTGATGACTGATTAGGAATTATGAGCTTTATTGATATAACCTTTCAAATGTCCATCAAAATTCTTCCTATAGATTAAACTTGGTAGGCCAGACTCTATATGAAAGAATGAAAATAAAAGATACACCTGACTTTCTGAATCTGTTGTAAAAGGAAGGAGTCAACACTGAAAAAATGGTGTTGGAATGAGGTAAAATCATAACAGCAAACACTGATATCAGGAAATCTGTTGGGAACACAGACAAACCTTCTGTCCTAGCCAGCATCCTCCCTAGAGTAAGATAAGCCTCTACCTCTGCCCAATGCTTTACAGCAGTGCTTCCCAAACTTTAATATACATATGTAGAGATATGGTTAAAATTCAGATTCTGATCAGTAGGTCTTAAGTGGGCCTGAGATTTTACATTTCTAATAAAATCCTAGGTGAGGATTTCCCAATCTCAATAGTATTAATATTTTGGACCAAGTAATTTGGGGAGGGGCATATCCCATGCAGTGTAGGATGTTTAACAGGATCCCTGGCTTCGAACCACTGGTCCCACTGCTTTTCCTGACTGGTTGTGATTAACCAAAATGCTTTCAGATACTGCCAAGTATTCCCTAGAGGACAAAATCACCCCCATTCCCTATGACCACCCACTATCATAGGGAATGCTCATGCTGCTGGTCTTTAGAGCACGGTTTTGAGATGGACCCATTCAGTTCTCCATTAATTATGCAACTCTCCACAGAGTAAGGAGTATGTGGGTCCAAGAGAAGAAAATATTCTGGGCCCATGCTTGTCCTTTTTTTTTTTTTTTTTAAGATTTTATTTATTTATTTGACAGAGAGAGAGAGAGATCACAAGTAGGCAGAGAGGCAGGCAGAGAGAGAGGGGGAAGCAGGCTCCCCGCTGAGCAGAGAGCCCAATGCGGGGCTCGATCCCAGGACCCTGAGATCATGACCTGAGCTGAAGGCAGAGGCTTAACCCACTGAGCCACCCAGGCTCCCCCATGCTTGTCCTTCTTGACCAAGTTCTAGGTAACTAGGACCTGAGAGTTTTCTGCTAAAATGATCTAGGCCTTCTTCCAAGATTTATGAATCCTCTTTGCTGAATCTGTTTTCCCAAGGACTGGCTATGTCATTGATGTATATGGCGCCAGGACTTCAGAGGAGTGAGGCCAAGGGGAGACACTGTGAGGAGCTTAAACATGAGTGCAAAATCTCCCCAAGCATGCCGCCCTCTACAGTGGAAGAAGAAATAAAAAGCAAAGAAAGTGTTATGGAAGAGTTGCAAATGGAGGTTGAGAAGGAATCCCCTTTATACTGCCATGTTTTTGTATAGAAACTCTTAGAGTCTGAATATTCTAAGTTCAAGTTTGGCTTTCTAGTTGATTATAAATGTATGCTCATCAAAATAGAAGTCGAAAACGTACTCATTTAAAGATTCTTCTTCCTTGATTTATAACTTTAAATGTGTTGTTTATGAGCCCCATTTATACTCTTGTCTTAGACTCACAAATACTAGGAGTTGGCCTAGTTTCAGGGCTGGTGGAAAATTCTCAATGTTCAACACCAAGATAAGTTCCTAATCAATGGGGAAAGCAGAATGCCTTACTATATAAGAGAAAGTTAGGCTACTTTATGTTGAGAATCCTAAAAGAGCAGAAAACATGAAAGTTAACTGGGGGCACAGAGTTCCTTGTGAGTCTGTCTGACTCAAAGAGCATTTAATTTGTGCTATGCCAAGCATTAACAAGTTTTTCTGTAAAGTGTCAGTAAATATCCTTTGCAAGCTGAACAGCTCTGTTGCAACTACTCAACTTTGTTGTAATCTGAAAGCAGCCATAGATAAGACATAAATGAATGGGTACAGCTGTCTTCAAACTTTCTTTACAAAACAGATGGTAGTTTGCCAACTTTACTGTTGTATTCCTCCTCAAGACAAAGAAAGGGATTTTTAAGTAACATGTTAGTGGGGCATAATATTAAAGTTGGCAGACAACTTCTCAACACATGCTAAAATCAAACCATGTACTGTGTGGGCGATACAGATAAAAATACAAGAGTAGGTGTTTTTTGTAATCTATCTTTATCTTCATTTTGCCTACGTGGCCTCAGAATCTTGACTACAATCACATTCATCTTTCATTTAGGTGTGCTTATCTCTCTGTAATGATACTTGGAGGTGTTCCATAGCATGAGACTAATAAAGACATACATATAAACATAGCCAAATAAATAACCAAAAATGATTGAATGTATACTCTCAAACTATAACCATATATTATGAATGTTCTCAATAATCTATGGTATGAATGAATTAAACATCAAAAATAAAAGAAATGAACGTCAGTATTTAATTTTTCTTTATTTGGATTTGTTGCAAATTATAAATTAATGTCACCAAGAAACTGACACTTCCTTTGGTCTTTTCTGAATCATTTACTTATTTGTTTCATCAATACAGGTTTATCCCTATGTATTATACTCTTCCTAGATCATATCACCCTATGCTAGGATCCTATTTTCTAATATTAGATTATTTATTACTTCTTGAAGAGAGTTTTTAATCTTTGTTCACATAACCTTTTTAAGGTTCATTCAAGTATTGACCCTTCATTAACAATGTTTTTAAAGATGTTAGGCCCCTTCATTATGTTCTGCTGAATTCCTATCATCAATGACTTAATTACTTAGGAAATAGTATCTTTTTGGTGTTTTCTTAGTACATTTGTTCTCTCTTTAGCTGAACTCTGCATGCTCTGTGGAGTTAATTTCTGCTTCTTTGTGCCCAACTTATGAGTGTTATATAGCTGAACAGAAGGGAGGTGGGTACTATGATCTTCTGCTGGAAAGGAGTAATTTCTTAATTGCAGTATGAGCTGAAAATGGAATTCTCCCTACTGGGAAGAAGTATGGAAGGAATCCCACTTCTGATATAAAATCATTATATACCTTTCCTGGCATCTGCAGCTCATCATAAGGTGGGCCACCAAGGCCATTAAATAGCAATATAATTAGTAATATAATTAGAATTGTCCCTTTCTTCATTCTGTAACCACCTCTAGTTTCTTAATAATTCTTGTACAAGAGCTGAAAGATACTGATTTGCTCATATTAAGACATCTAAGACTGTTTTTTTTTTTTTAAATAGACTTATTTTTTAGAGTTGGTTTAGGTTCCCAGAAAAAGTAAAAGCACAGAGATTTCCATAGACCCTGTATCCCCATACATGCATAGGCTTTCCCATTATTAATATCCCCCACTAGAGTGATACAATTATTATAATTGAAGAAGAGTATCTTTTGGCCTTAGAAGACATCATATGCAACCACACAACCATGATCTATACACACACACACACACACAGACACAGGAAAAACAAAACAAAACAAAACAACAAGACATCATATGCAACCACACAACCATGATCTA
>NW_022631974.1:0-20587 GCF_010015895.1 Lontra canadensis
CCAGGCTCCCCACTGAGCAGAGAGCCCGATGCGGGGCTCGATCCCAGAACCCTGGGATCATGACCCGAGCCGAAGGCAGAGGCTTAACCCACTGAGCCACCCAGGCGCCACCCCACAAGATAAACATTTTAAAAAGCAACTGCATTTCAAGTGAAAAGGCAACCTACACAAAAATTTTAGTCATTTATCATATATAATATATATATGTATATGTGTGTGTGTGTGTGTGTGTGTGTGTGTATATATACATATATAGGGCCTGGATCTAGAACATAAAGAACTTTACAACTCAGTAGTGAAAAGGCAAATAACCTAATTTAATATTTTATTTATTTATTTGACAGAGATCACAAGTAGGCGGAGAGGCAGGCAGAGAGAGAGAGAGGGAAGCAGGATCCCCGCTGAGCAGAGAGCTTGATGCGGGGCTTAATCCCAGGACCCTGAGATCATGACCTGAGCTGAAGGCAGAGGCTTAACCCACTGAGCCATCCAGGTGCCCCGGCAAATAACCTAATTCAAAAAATGGGCAAAGGATCTGAATAAACATTTCTCCAAAGAAAATATACAAAGTGACTAACAAGCATATGAAAAGATATCTGAGGACATTTGCCATCAGAGACATGCAAATCAAAACCACAATGACATCACCTCACATCCACTAGGATATTATAATATAGCTTCCCTAGAATGTCCCTATAATCAAAAAGACAGATAATAATAAGTTTTGGTGAGGCTGTAGAGAAATGGGAACACTCACACACTGCTGATAGGATTGTAAAATGGTACAGTCTGCAAGAGTCTAGCAGTTTCTCAAAAGAATAGAGTAAGATGAAAACAGAGAGGGAGGCAAACCAAAGAGACTCCTAACTATAGGGAACAAACTGAAGGTTGCAGGAGGGGTGGTGGGTGAGGCGATGGAGTAACTGGGAATGGACACTGAGGAGGGCACTTGAAGTAACGAGCACTGGGTGTTACATGCAACTGATGAAAAACTAAATTCTACCTCTGAAACTAATAATACACTATGTTAACTAAATTGAATTTAAATAAATTTTTTACAAAGATTAAACATGTTTACCATATGACCCAGAAATTTAACTCCTAAGTATATACCAAAGAAAAATTAAAACATATACCTATACAAAAACTTGTACTTGAATGACCATAGCAGCATTACTCATAACAGCCAAAAAGTGATCATCAACTGACCGATGGATAAATAAAATGGGGCCTATCCATACAATGGAATACCTATCAGCCATAAAGATGACGCACTGATTCATGCTACAACAGGGATGAACCTTGAAAACATGTTGAGTGAAAGAAGATAATCACAAAAGACCACATACTGTATGATTTTACTTACATGAAATGTCCAGAATAGGCAAATACATAAAGACAGAAAGTAGATTAGATCTTATTTAGGGCCAAGGTTGGGAGAAAGGGGAGTGTTACTGTTAATTAACAGAGGACTTCTTTTTGAGGTGATGAAAATGTTCTAAAATTAATTGTGGTGATGGTTATATAACTCAATGAATATATTAAAAATCACTACCAAACCCACGGCTGAAGTCTTTGTAGAAATTAACAAGGTGATGCTAAAAATCATATGGATATGCTCAGGAACCTAGATTAATCAACACAAACTTGAAAAAGAAGAACAAAGTAAGGGGACTCATACTTCCTGATTTCAAAACTTACCACAAAGCAACTGTAATTAGTGTGGCACTTACATAAGGACAGACATATAGATCAATGCTATAGAACTGAGAGTTCAGAAATACACTCATTTGTCTATATAACCACGATACGACCCAGCAACTGCTCTCCTGGGCATTTATCCCAGTGAAATGAAAACTTAAGTTCACACAAAAACCTGTACGTGAATGTTCGTAACAGTTTTTATTTAAGAGCCATTCACTAGAAATCGCCCACCATGTCCTTCAATGGGCACATCCACACCAAATACTAAGGCTCATGAGGAAAGCAAGAAAAAAGAACAAACTATTGATACATGCAACAACCTGAATGAACCGCCAGGGGATTATGCTAAGTGGAAAACGACAATCCGCAAAGGTTAAATACTGTATAATTCCACTTACATAACATTTTTGCAATGGAAGAATTCTAGAAATGACGAACACATTAGTGGTTGTCTGAGAAGGGGGTGTATGGCTATCGAAGGACCACATAAGGAACCTATATGCCAAAACTGTTCTGGATCTTGGCTCTATCAATGTCAATATTCTGGCTGTAATACTGTACTACAGTTTTGCAAGATGTTACCATTGGGGAAAACTGGGTAAGAGGTACATGGGTTCCTTTTGTACTATTTCTTACAACTGCAAGTAGCTCTACAATTACCTCAAAATAAACTGTCTTAAAAAGAAGGCAAAGGAGGGGCACCTGGGTGGCTCAGTCGTTGGGCGTCTGCCTTTGGCTCAGGTCATGATCCCAGGGTCCAGGATCCAGCCCCAAGTCAGACTCCCTGTTCGGCGGACAGCCTGCTTCTCCCTCTCCCACTCCCCCTGCTTGAATTTGCTCTCTCACTGTCTCTGTCAAATAAATAAATAAAATCTTAAAAAAAAAAAAAAAAAGGAAGGAGGAGGAGGTGGAGGAAGACTGGACCACAGAAGAGGAAAAGGCAATGTGGCCACAGACGAAAGTACTGGAGTGCTGTGATCACACCAAGAAATGAAGGCAGTCACCAGAAGCCAGAAGAGGCAAGAACATATTCTCCCCGGAGCCTCTGGAGGCGGCACAGTCCTCCCACACTTGGACCTCAGCCACTGATTCTGATCTAAGACGTCTGGCCTCCAGAACTGTGAAAATGTAAGCCGCTCCTGTAGTAAGCCACCAAGTCTGTGGTATTTGTTACGGCAGTCACAAGAAACGAATATAAGTACCCACTCCTAGAAATGTAAAGAATTAACAAATAGGTATGGAAAAGGCCCTTGAGAAGTCTGAATTGCAACTGCAAAAGAAAACCAGATACAAGTTTGGAGTTCTTAATTCAAAATAAGAATATTAACATCCCTAATTTTTGAAAGTTAAAGAAATCTGAGATAAAGAGAAATAAATACAGCTTTAGGAATATCTCTGTCCAATGCAGACTAACTTCCCTGAAGATTAGCCCACTCAGTACTCAAGAACTATTTATAACAGTAGCTCTAGGAAAGATTCAATCTTGATTAACTCTGACTTCCAAGGTATTTCTTCTCAGAAGGAAGAAAAGGTAAACTGAGCTGGTTTCATTACAACCAAAAATAAACTAAGCAAAATAAGGTTACTCCAGCACCCCCTAGACTACTCTAGATTATTTCAGTCCTGCTTCTACACTTCTCTTCCATTCTTACAGAGAACAAAGCAAACATAATTCTCCCTTTAATTTAATCAACTGGACCTAATTAGCAGCCATGCTGAAAAAACAATTTAAGTTTAAATTTTTAGTTATTCACATTAAAAATATGTTACTCCCATAATTCACAAATTCTCCAGTTTGAATACATCATAAAACATCATTATGTGTATGTTTAAACACAAACAATAAAACCAGAAATATGTTTTTACTGAATTTCAGATGATATAATGACACATGTAAGAGTATTAAGAGAGCCAAAACAATCACAACACAGGAAAGAAGAAAAGAGCAAAAGGATCTCTCATTTGAAACTCCCACATAGGGTGCCTGGGTGGCTCAGTTGGTAAAGCGACTGCCTTCGGCGCAGGTCATGATCCTGGAGTCCCCAGATAGAGTCTGGCATCATGCTCCCTGCTTATTAGCAGGGAGTCTCCCCCGACCCTCCCCCATCTCACACTCTCTCTCCCTCTCTCGCCCACTCTCTCTAAAATAAATATATAAAATCTTCAAAAAGACAAAAAAAACTTCCACATCATAGGGGTATCTGGATGGCTGTCAGTTAAATGCCTGACTCTTGATTTCGGCTCAGGTCATGATCTCAGGGGCGTGACACTGAACCTCACATGGGACTCCCTGATGGGCATGAAGCCCAGAGAGAGATTCTCTCTCTCTACCCCTCCTACTCCATTTCCCCCCCTCTAAAAAAGAAAAAACTCCCACATTATAGAATCATCCTAAGCAGCTACGGCAAACTATGTTCAACACGGATATTCAGAAACTTTGAGCATAACTTGTAATATAGAGCACACTCTTAGTCAAATAATAATCTTACACTTAAAACCACATAAATAGAGTATATTTTAAATTTAAAGTGAATTAAAATAGGCATTACAGCAGACCCTGGAACCAGACTGCTTAAATTCAAACACATGTTACTTCACCTTTCTGGCCCCAGTTTCCTCAAAGGTAAAATGAAGATTATAATAGTATTCACCTCATAGAAGAATTAAAGGAACTGCAAACTTAACGCACTTGGAACTTAACCCAGTATGTAGTAAGCACTCAACAAATATTAACTGTATATAATTATTATTAATAACTACTAGAAGAGACTGTCACCATGACAGCCTATGGACCTCATGTTTCACAGCTGTCATGCTTACCTTTCATCATAGAAAATCTAGAGGTGACAAGAGATGACTCTCAGTGATCTTCGGAGAGAAGGCACTAATTCTTCCCCCCTCTAGAGAGTAAACTCAAGGACAGGAATCATGTCTTATATGACTCTGTCCCCACCACCAAGTTCATGGTGTCCAAAAATATTCAAGGTAAATAAATAAAAATGTTGGTGTTCAAGCAGCTCCTAGTTACCATCATTTTCTTCTGTAAGCCCACATAGGCATTTTTTTTTTTTATTTAAAGGCTACACAATAAAAAGAAAACATAATTCTAAGAAAACATCTGTATGACAACAACAGGATGGCAGAAATAATAAGAGCCACAGACAACGCTGGCTTCCCCAAGGTACCTGAACACTCCTGTGGCAAAGAGTTGCTGTCTGAGCTAAAAATCACCTTTTTCCCTCCACACTCTGGGTCACACAGAACTCTACGAATGGCTGCCACCACTCTCTTCACCTCCTCATTCTCTTATTCCTAATTTCCATCATTTGCCTTGTGACACCTATGGAGAGCAGCTCACCAACACTCAAAATTCCTGCTTCTCCCAAGGGGATTAACTATACACTTAAAACATAAAGTGGAGGTGAGCTCTTATTTGAGTTGGAAAACAATGGGTAGCTTAAGTCTTCCCTTTACTGTCCCCAGAGCAGCAATCTACTTCCTAGGAGGAAGTGAACAATTTCATTTTTCAGAAACCTCAACTGTGAAAGACTGCTGATAAAGTGTTTAATCCCCCCAGGTCAGCTTTCACTGATGGTGCCCCTCAGATATCCCTTCATTTGCCTCCAGGGTAATCACAGTAGGACCGTCATGTTCCCAATGCCAGAGAGAGAGGACTAGGTAAAGGTGGTGCAATGAACACTGTCAAATCAAGCTGAAGTTCACCACGGCCTTTTGTGAGCTTTTCCCCATGACTACAGGAACTCAACCACAGGCTTTCCTCAGCTTCACTCTTACATACAAAACCTTTCAGCCAAAGTGATCACAGTGGTCCTCATTATCCAACAGCAATTAGCATGGAATGGAAAAAAACCACACAGTGATTTCTCTAAAAAAGGGGCATTATACAATGATGAGAAAAGAGTGGGTTTGGGCGCCTGGTGGCTCAGTGGGTTAAGCCTCTGCCTTCAGCTCAGGTCATGATCTCAGGGTCCTGAGATCAAGCCTCACAGCAGGCTCTCAGCTCAGCGGGGAGACTGCTTCCCCCTCTCTCTCTGTCTGCCTCTCTGCCTACTTGTGATCTCTATCTCTCTCTGTTCAATAAACAAATAAATAAAATCCTTAGAGAGAGAGAGAGACTAGGTTAGAATTTCCCCCTCAAAAATGAAACACAATATAAATCAATTTATTTTCATAATATATCTGATATTAATGAAAATTTAGGTTACACTTGCAAGTATACACCTATTCTTAGGACAAGGAATTAACAAGGAATTGGGACGTAACTTTGTAGCCAAATTGTAAAACTGCATGATATGAGAACCTTGATTTCTCATTTGCCTTTTACAAGACAATTATAACAAAAGAAAAATTCTAGGTTTCATCATTAATTCCTATGAAGCCTCTCATGCTTTTTTCAATTCTTAGCATTTTTTCCATCATTCCTGCTGGGTTTCCTCATCAAAATTGGCTTAACATTGCCAAATTCTCACTAGCTTCCCTTTAAAGTATAACAGAAAGTACAGAAATATTAAGTGTACAACTTGGAATTTTACATATACATACACCCACATAACCTCCACCCAACTCAATATACGGGACATTTCCAACACTCCAGAAGGTTCCTGAATGAACCACTATTCTGACTTCTATCACCAGGAAATAGTTGTACCTTATTTCTGGACTTCATTTAAATGGAATCATACGGTATGCAATCTTTTGTCTACAAAACCCATCCATGTGGCTGTATCAGTAGTTCATTAACTGTTTTTGTAATGTCCTCTTTTATAAATATACCACAATTTACTCATCCATTCTGCTGCTAATATACCTTAGGTTTTATCTAATTTTTAGTTATTATGAATAAAGGTTGTATGAACATTTTTTTACCTTTTTTTTTTTTTTTGGTAGACCTATATATCCCTTCCTCTTGAGTATGTTTCTAGGAATAGAATTGATGTTTTAATGGGTAAGATTAGACACAGCCACAGTTTTCCAAAATGATTGTGCATTCCCACCAACATATACAAGATTCAGTTGCTCTACAATACTGGCATTAATAATCTTTTTAATTTTAGCCATTCTGGAAGGCGTGTAGCAGCAGATCACTGTTTGAATTTCTATTTCTCCTCCGGGAGTCTCCATTTAGGACTAATAACATTGAACACCTTTTTATATGCATACAGACGATTCAGAGATCCTCTAGTAGAAAGTGCCTGTTCAGAACTTCTGTACATGTTTTAAATTGTCCTTTTATTAATTTTATATATACAAACACACACACACACACACACACACACACACACACACACTCTGGGTAGGAGTCCTTGGGCAGATATATGAATTCCAAATTTCTTTTTCCAGTCTGTATTTTGCCATTCATTCTCTTAATGGTATCTTAGGTGGAGAGATGTTCTCAATTTTAATGAAGACTGACATCAAATTTTATCAATCATTGTTACAGTCATTGCTTTCAGAGTCCTTTTTTAAAGAAATTTAGTCTAATAGTACTAGAGTATTAGTTCTCTGAGTTGTGCTTACGGTTTGAACAGTTCTCAATCTTGCTCTGAACGCATGAAATCCTTCATCTCCGCAAGGTTTCCAGGTTCACCTTGCAGTCCATTTAGAATGCATTCATTCATGTTATGTTGTCAGATGCTAGACAACTCTACTGTTCTGAATGTTTGATCAGTTTTACAACTAGAGAATTCATTTGTGATTATTTCCATATTATAATGGACTTCTGTACAAGTGTATTAAAAACCTAACATAAAAATAAATGAAAAAAATCCTCTAATACCTATTGTTCTAACATTTTACCCCAACATACGTTAGATGATTCTTCCCTCTCCTTTTGAGTGGCTTTGCTCCAGTGGAGCCAACTTTTTCACTAGGCCCTGTTGACTTTTATGACATAATTGAGTTTTCTGTAGTCTATGAAACCAGAAGCCTACAGGAAGTTATAAGCCTGGTTCTATCAAATCTTACTGACCCCAAAACCTCAAAGAGTTTACAATCCTCCAAAAACCCAGTAACGAAGAACTTTCTGCTCTATCCTTTTCTTGAATTAATGAACAATATCTCCAATCTGCAACCATATTGTTCTCAAAAAAAAACAAAACAAAACAAAAACAAAATACCTGACTCTTTACTTGCTTAGCAAGTGTTCCCCTCTCCCACCCTATAATTCTTCACACCCAATCAATCTTCCCTTCTGCTTTCAAAATGTGTGTGGTGGACTCTGAACTCTACTCTGGCAGTGGATGCCCCAGTGCACTCCCTCGCCACCTCTTGCCTGGAATACGGAAACTGTCCTTAGCTAATCTCCTTACATTCTTTCACCCTGTCACCACCAGTCATCTCTCCAGAACATAAATCTGATTGTATTACTCATTTGATTAAGATTTTTCTACAGGTCCC
Source organism: Lontra canadensis (assembly GCF_010015895.1). Lineage (NCBI taxonomy): Eukaryota > Metazoa > Chordata > Mammalia > Carnivora > Mustelidae > Lontra > Lontra canadensis. The sequence continues at coordinate 8,122 of NW_022631974.1, forward strand.
ACTGCCCATGTGATAAAGTCCCTCTCTCAGCTGAGAATTCACTATCTTTCCTATGTTCTTTCTCAGCAACTTCTGCAAAACTCTGGTCTGACCCTTGGACACCCATGCACTCTCTCACCCTGACTCTCCACTGCTATCTCCTTTGGCTGAAAGCATTTTCTCCTTTACCCTGCAGTCAGCTCCCTTCCTCACTTGGTCAGGTCCCCCACAACAAAACCAACTGTTCTCTCGTATGTGTTCCCACGGCTCTCTATACCCACCAAAACTACATTTGAGTCCTTCTCAGACTGTCTTAGTTAATTATTTGTTTGTCTCATTCACCAATCTACAAACTTCTGGACCTGCGACTTCTCCCTGGACTTCCTGGATGATAAGGTCAGGAATTAATCTTCACACGCCAAAGACTTGGCAGGACAATTCCATAAAGTCTCAAAGAATGAATAAATGTCCAAGCCACTTTTATTCATATCCTTTTATTTTTTCTATAGAGTGGACTACTGTATACAAACACGTCAAAGCAATGAACCTAACGTAAGTTTTCTTTCAAAAGTAACCCAACAAGTTATTGAGAGTTTAATAAAAACTAAAATTTTCCTTAATTATTGATTATTGCTTCCTGTTAGAAATTAATCAACTCTTTGTTCTGAAATGCTTTTTTAAAATAAAGGGCATTAAATAAATAGATAGATAGCATCAAAAGTAGGTTGACTATACCACTTAACCAAAGTTACTGTAATCATCACCATATAAATCGCTATTGGATGCCAATGGAATGAATGAAACACGGTTATTACTTATACAACAACACAACCAAAAGATCACAAACAAAACACATTGAAAAATGTGTTCCTATTATCCCCTTATTACATAACAAATCTGAATGATACAGGAAGATGGTATGTACAGTGGTCGAGAACACAGTTGTTTAATTTGTGCCTCAGTTTCCTCATCAGTAAAAACAAAGATGAGAAAGTAAGTACTTTGCAAAGTTGCTAGGTGACTGAGTCTGCACAGACAACGTCCTTGGCTGAGTAACCCTAGGTTAAGAAATGTCAACTGTTACCCCTATATTTTTCACTTTTGTAAGCCCTTTCATATATATCATCTTGGTTTTCCTCACATAAGTACAATGAGAGGAGGGCCTGGGTGGCTCAGAAAATTAAGTGTCTGCCTTCGGCTCAGGTCATGATCCCGGGGTCCTAGGACTGAGTCCCATATCAGGCTCCCTGCTCAATGGAGACCCTGCTTCTCCCTTTCCCTCTGCTTCTCCCTCTCCCTCCTCTGCTCCCCTTGCTTGTGCAAACTAGCTCTGTCAAATAAATAAATAAAATCTAAAAAAAGAAAAAAAAATACAATGAGATTGTCGGACAAGTAATGCTTTGCCCATTTCAGAGGTAAGATACTGACAAAGAGGTTATATGATTTCCCTAACGTGGCAGAGTAGGAACTAGAAACCACTCCTACAGAAGCCCCAGGCCAAACTGACCAAATCACCAGGTAGCAGTGTGGAAGAAAGTCTTTTTGGCTTCCCCCCCATTATTTCCTTCTGGTGGCAAGCAGCAGCCAGCCTAAATAACTGGTGGGGCAGATGAACTAACCCACTTGCTCGGATTAAAAGGTAGGAGAAGCCTCACTTTCACAATGCCTGACATACAGTGAGCACTCCAAAGACAGGAACTACTGATGACTGAAACACAAAGTGCTACTGTGCTTTCTCAATGACAGAACAAAGCACTCCACAAAATCAAGCCTGCTATCAAATAAAAAGTCACTTGATAGTATGCTTATCTGTCACATCAAAGTACAATGTGGCAACAGGAACTTTTTAAAAAACTTATAAAATAGATAATTTTCTTTTACTCTCAAAATTCAACAGATTTGCAAAAAGGACTTCCATTAAGACACTTTTTGAAAACTAATTATATTTCATGACATATCTTTGCCCAAAAAGCAAAATGAATAGACAATATTTCATCCCTGAAAGGCCTTCACCATACTTTCCATTACTTCCCTAGGCTTAATCTGAATCCTAAACCTCAGACTTATCTACAGCCACGTGCACATGAATACAGTTAATGAGCTTCGAAGGCAGAGGCAATATTCCAAGGAACCCATCTACGCAGGAAACTGTACAAGTACAAGGAAAGATAACGTCTCTAAGACACTCAAGTGCCCTTTTTATTTCTCCTCTTCAGTGAGACGGTGGAAGCTAAGATACACCTTAACAATCAGACTCGACATCGGTTCCTGGCTGGGGCCTACCTTTCCTTTGGTGGCACTGTCACTCTGGCACCTATGGGCAGGCATCTGGCGCCTAAAGATACAGAGATTAGGGCTCGACAACTCACGCTCAAGCCTCGCACGTGGTGGAAACTTAGGGGCGTTTGCACATGTGATTCAACAATGGCAGAAACAGAGCTACGTTTGGGGCGAGGCAGCTCCCGGACCCGTCCAGGTCTAGAGCAGCAAGGTCTTGACATTAACCGGGAACAGGGATGGCGCTCCTAGCCCAACTAGCCCCGCAGTCGCCTGGCTCTCGCCGAACTCGCCCGCGCGGCCCCGCAGCCCTCCCACCCCTCCGCTTGCCTCTGGGAATCGCTTCCCCCGTCTCCCCTCACCTGAGCCGGCGACGCCGCCACCTGCGTCGAGTCCCCAATTCCTGGTCAAGCGACCGTTATCCAGGTCGCAGCCCGGGGACGTCCGCAGCTCAGGGGGAAGAGTCCTAGGGGTTACTCCCCCTCCGCCACCTCGGGGATCCCCCGGCCGCAGCCGCCATTTTACCGGCGCGTTAACACCTCCCCCCCACCACCTGACAGTTCCAGCCTCCCACCTGTGACCAGCAAAGGACGTCGCGCTTCGCCGTGGGGGTCGCGTGGACGAGCTGGAGAATCTTGGGGGGTCACAACCTCTGAGCAGAACCCGCCGCTAATTTATCCCTAAGCGGGGAGGCGTCGGGCCCGTCGCCCTAGTAATGCGTCCAGGCAGGCTCCACCCTGATTGGCTGCGAGCGCCGTGACGCGCCGGCGTCCCCGGCTGCGTGGGAAGCCCGGGTCTCCGGCGCCCCGCCCCTGCTCTCCAGCCGGGGGCATCCCGGGCGCTGGTCCGTAGTGCAGGGCTCCCTTAAAGAGGCCGCGCTCACTTCCTCGTCTGGCCTGGGGGCCAGGCAGGGGTGAGAAACAATAGGAATAAGAAGCTGCGGAGGGACTTGTCCCAGGGAACCTAATCGTCCAAGTGACCCTTAGAATTTGAGTGGAAAACAGAAATCTGGGGAATTTAATTTACAATCCTAATTTATGGCCCAAGGTCCCTGGGCAAATCAGTAGAACCAGTTCTAGAACTCAGGTTCCTGATGGGCATACCAAGTGCTCCCCTGCAGACACAGTATTTCCCCACTGCTAAAGAAACTCCCTCCTCTGAGCTCCCACATCCCTTACATCACAGATGAAGTTTTAGAATATAGGTGAGGTTTTCATTGGGTCGGAGCCGGGAGCCGAGGACCAAGAAAGAATTCTTGAGACAGCTTTGGTGCAAAATGGTGGTTTATTAAAGCACGCTCCTGCCCTGGGCTTGTGAGGGGTGACAGGTTTGCACAATGCGGGTGGGGGAAGGAAAAAGGAGGTTTCAATAGAACTTTATATGCTAAAGAGGACCTACAAAAAAGATACGGAGGCCTTACCATTGCCAAGGTCTTTTTGCCCTTTTTAGCAAGCTGTTAACATTAAGATAGTTGGGAGATTCCTAGAGAACTTCACATTATGTCCCACCCAAGAGTGGGGGTGGGGGAAGGTTGGAGGGTGTCAGCTTTTGCTTTGTCCTCAGCCAGCCTTCTGCTCCCTCATCAACACCCCTTGTAAAAGTTGTTCATTGATGGAGGAAGACCTGAGGGTTCGAAGCCTACTGCCAAGAAAGAATTCTTGGGATGTCTTTAGTGCAAAAAGGTAATTTTATTAAAACACGGGGACAGGACATGGGCAGAAAGAGCTACACTATGGTCATGAGGGGTGGTGATTATATACCTACAAGTTGGAAGGGGGCTTAGGGATAGCATAATTCTCTAAGGAATTTTGGAAATAAGTTCTCCAAGAGGGAAACTTGAGGGGACTAGCTATTGTTAGGAAAAGGTCCTTTATTACCATCGAATAAAACCTTAGTCATGAGACCCTTCAGATATATACGGGTGGGCCATATACCTGAGAGATGATTGCCAGCAGGTATCTTAGGGGGATTAGAGATAAAGGAAATTTCTAAAGGCATTTTTATATATTAAAGTAGACTTACAGGATGTGGGGGATCCTTTGCGCCCTTAGCAAAGTATTAGTAGTTGAGTAGTTGAGTCCCTACTCTGCCTGTTTCAAGGACTTGCTAATAGGCTGTAGATAGTAAAGAAATTTAATAATTTTTCATCTGCCTTTGTTTCCCACACTATTCATCACTTTCTACTGTAGTATATCTGCCCCCCAACCTACTACACTCTAAAGCTCCTTAATGGCGGGGACTGTGGTTAAACCTCTTTTCATTTCCTACACTATGCCTTCCTCCTGCTGGCCTGCAACAAAGATTTATAGAGTTAAAAAAATCTTAAAAGTAATAAACATAGCCACTTACAACACAAATAGCCACTCAAAAGTCATTCACACATGTTTATGTATTTTTCTTCGTTTATTCAACAAGGTGGGGGTGGCTTTTTTTTTAAGAAGAAGTTTCCTGTCCTCAAAAAATTAAAATGTAATAATAATGGACATCTAGATTTGGGGTGCATAGCTTCAATACAGCTAAATTATCCCCCCAGTTTCTTTGTGAATCAAAAGTTCCTGAGCTCCTTTCCTAAATCAGCTTCACAAACTCTCCAGTTTTGTTCAGAAATATTGAAATACTTAAGATGTGCTAAAATTGCAGCAGAAATGATGATAAACAGCAGAGGGAAACACCAATACAAAAGCCAGCCCTGCCAATTATCTCTATAATCTCGGGCCTTATTTTTATCTTTAAAAAATAAGATTGCTTGGGGCACCTGGGTGGCTCAGTGGGTTAAAGCCTCTGCCTTTGGCTCAGGTCATGATCCCACGGTCCTGGGATCAAGACCCTCATCGGGCTGGGCTCTCTGCTCGGCAGGAAGCCTGCTTCCCCCTCTCTCTCTGCCTGCCTCTCTGCCTACTTGTGATCTCTGTCAAATAAATAAATAAAATCTTAAAAAAAATAAGATTGCTAGAATAAAAGATCTCAATTTTTTTTTCCCCACTCCTACAAGTTTTTAAGTTTCTTGGTGACAGAGATCGGGTGGGGGGAACCCCAAGACACTAGAGCTGGGTTTTGAAAGCAGGGACTATGTAAATATCTTATCTTCATATCTCTCTTAACTCCTAGAACTGAAGAACAGAAGAACTCTGTATTTGCATACAGCAGATGTTGAATAAAGATTAACGAACTTGAGTGAATCATCTGGGTTTGGTTTTTGGGGGTTTTTTTTGTTCACTATTTCACCTTCTAGCCTTTGGCCTTTCTTGGAGGTGAAGGTGGGACTTAAAGGAAAGGATAGAAACTGTGGAATCTGAGGGTGTTCACTCTTTTACCCAAAATACTTCTGACACACACCACATTTGTGAGTTTTCCACACCAAGCAACTATCCCATGCTCTGTGGACACCAACAGGGTGTCCTCCAGGATAACTCCATTCAATACTAACTCCTCGGAGTTAGTGCAGACCCCACAGGTTAAGGGTTCAGTCCCACAAGACTGCTCCCCACTTCAGACACCAATCAAAAGTTGGGGGCCTTCACTGCCTCTGACCACTCAACTATTAGCTAGGGGGTCCCACAACCCTCCTGCTCTGGTTCTTGTTTTGTTTTGTTTTTTTTAACAATTATTTATTTATTTATTTGACAGAGAGAAAGATCTCAAGTAGGCAGAGAAGCACACAGAGAGGGGAGGAAGCAGGTTCCTTGCTGAGCAGAGAGCCGGATGTGGGACTCAATCCCAGGACCCTGAGGCCATGACCTGAGCTGAAGGCAGAGGCTTAACCCCCTGAGCCACCCAGGCACCCTCCTGCTCTGGTTCTAATTTGCTAGAACAACTCACAGGACGCAGGGGAAATACTGTACTTATATTTCCTGGTATATTGTACAAGAGACAAACTCAGGAAGAGCCAAATGGAAGAGATGGCTAGGGCTAGATACAGGTAGTGGACATCAACCCAGAAGTTCTCAGAATCCCATTGTTTAGGGTTTCTTAATGGAGACCTCATTACATAGATAGGATTGATTAAGTCTTTGGATATTGATGATTAGCTCAACCTCCAGCCTGGTCTCCCAACCCTGGAGTTAGATTCCAGCCCTCTAATCCTCTAATCACATGATTGGTTCTTCTAGCAGCCAGCACCCACCCTTTAGGAGTCAATCATTAACATAAACTCCTGTAGAAAGGGGCATATTGGGGTGCCTGGGGGCACTCAGTCAGTTGGGCATCTGCCTTCAGCTGAGGTCTTGATCCTGGTTTCTTTAGCTCGAGCCCCACATCCTGCTCCCTGCTCAGGTTGGAGCCTGCTTCTCCCTTTGCCATCACCCCCTTCCCCTCCCCGTTTCTGTTCTCTGGCTCTATCCCCCTGTCAAATAAATAAAATCTTTGAAAAAAAGACCCTCCTATTTCCAATCAGTCAACAAAGTACTAGGGTATTAGAAGCTCTGTGCTAGGAAAGGGGACAAAAACCAACTATATAGCTATATCACAATATTACAGAGGATACGAGGGAAAAGATTGAAGGACAAATCCAAGGAATACGACATTAAAGCACCCTGGCTCAGTCACACTGAGGACATTGAAAGACTTGAGCCCAAACCATCTCCTTGCAATTTTGGTAAATTTGTGCTGCCATCATCCAGGAAATTAGCACCCCCTCCCCTTCCAATAAATGAACTCCCACAGCATACAGTGACCTTCAGGACATTTCTTGGAGTGTGTATCTGCCAGAACTTTCCACACTGACCATTCTTGAACTGTGTGCTCAACTCACTGCTTAAAATACATGAACTTATTTTTTTAAAGATTTTATTTATTTATTTGACGGAGAGAGAGATCACAAGTAGGCAGAGAGGCAGGCAGAGAGGGAAGCAGGCTCCCTGCTGAGTAGAGAACCCAATGTGGGGCTCGATTCCAGGACCCTGAGATCATGACCTGAGCCGAAGGCAGAGGCTTAACACACTGAGCCACCCAGGTGCCCCATACATAAACTTTTAATACAGTCGGGCATCACTGATCATAAATTTTACAATTTAGGTAAACACCAAGGAAGAAGAGAGTTCAAATTGTATAGGGGGCACTTCTGTTCTACTTTAGGCTATCGTCCTATTAATAACTTATTACTCTTGGTAACGAAGGTCTTTTGCACTAGGAAGGAGGCCCACTAGGCTAAAACCATTCTTGAACCCCAAGCCCTACTGGAATTACAGTTTTCTAAGATCCTCCCCATAGAGTTTTCCTAAAATGAATTTCATCCCCAATCCTGCCTCAGTAAAAGAACATGTTAAGTAGTACAGAGAAGCTCAAATACCAGCTTCCTCCCTTTGCTAGTTAGGTGGCCTTAGTTGGGTCAAGCAATCTGTCGGACCACAGGTGCATTCATCTGTAAAATAGGGGAAATAATCTTTCACTTTAGAATTGTAAAGGAAAGAATTCATCCAATAGCAAGCTCTTGTCTTGTATCTCACTTCTAAGTCAATTCCTCCAGCCCAGAGTAATATTAAAGCCACCTATGAGCTTGGAAGCCAAAGAAATCTTCATTTTTTCTTCATTTTTTTAAACATTTTATTTATTTGTAAGAGAGAGAGAGCACAAGTGGTGGGAGCAGCAGGCAGAGGGCAAAACAGTCTCTCTGCTGAGCAAGGAACCCAATGTAGGACTTGATCCTAGGACCCTGGAATCATGACCTGAGTTGAAGGCAGATGCTTAAACAACTGAGCCACCCAGGTGCCCCTGGAGATCCTGGAGGGTTAATCAGATTAAAGCAGCTCCCCCGCCCCCACAAGCCCATAAAAACCCCTAGATCTAACCACCAGATGAGCAACCCTCTTGGGTTCCCTCCCTCTTTGGGGGTCTTTTTACTATCCCTCAATAAACTTTGCTTTACTATCACTCAATAAGCCTTGCTTTGCTGCTCACCACTCTGTCTGGTCTACATTTTCATTCCTCAAAGAGGTGTGACCCAGAACCATGGGCACTGAAGAAAAGAGAATCCTGTAACAGAAACATCCTTTTGATGAGTGGGGATGATGAAACCCAGGATGAGTAAGCCCCTTGCCCAGGAGCTAATAGCCAGTGGGGTAGAGTTGAGGATTTGAGTACAGGTCACTCTGCCACTGATGACCCTTGTTCCCAACTCCTCTGAACATTCTTTGGGGATAATTAGCATATGATTCAAAGGTCCTCACGTTTTGCACTGACTCCCTTAGGAAAAAGACCCCAGTCTTTCAAGTTTGCCCCTGACCAGCCAGCTAAGCCATTTGCTACTGCATTTGTCCCTCTACCTCCTCCTCTTGAGCCCGTTCTCCCCCCAACAACATAAATGGCTGGGAACACGGGCTTCACCTGTGCCCACTGGGAAGATTGCTGTCACCCTGAGTAGGTCTGCAGCGAAGTAGCAGTCCCTTTTCCTCTTGCATCCACAGACCAAGCCTATCAACCTTCAATCACTTGGGGTTTTCCTCCTCTTGTCATCTGGTCAAGGGAACTTCCCACGGATGAAGGAAGAGGCATGGGTGCCACAGCAGCAGGAGAAATGAGGAACCAGGCCATCTGTTCATGCAGCTTTCGTGTGTCCTCTGGGCCTACTCATACTCAGTTCTGGAGGTACCACTTCCAATTTCAAAGAGCCGGGGTATGTGATATTGCCCGATTCATGATGGGCAGTTGGAGTTGCATAGTCATTGGCCCCATGGTCAGATGCTCAGAGAGCCAGGGCTCAGCAGCCGGGAGATGCTTTCTAAGTACACGTGGCTCTCAGGGTGCCTGGGCTCAGTGGGTGAAGCACCCGCCTTCAGCTCAGGTCATGATCTCAGGGTCTGGGATCGAGTCCCACATCCTGCTCCCCACTCAGCGGGGAGTCTGCTTCTCCCTCTCCCTCTGCCCCTCCCCACTGCTCATGCACACACTCTCTCTCTCTCTCCCTCTCTCTCTCTCTCACTCATTTGCTCTGTCTCAAATAAATAACATTTAAAAAAAATAAAATAATAAATAAACAAATATGCGTGGCTCTCTCCTGCGGTTGGCTTGACCACCCTCTAGAACCCTAAGGGGCTGCCCCGTGATTCTGGTTTTGGACTTGCCAGAGGCTCCACATGCTCTTAGCTCCGCAACAGATGCCTCTAGCTCCACGACATGTGTCAGGTGGTATGGCCTAGGGACGGGGCCACTGGTACCCAGGATGGACATCCTGCTGCGTCTTTTCTTGATCTGAGCCCTACTTAAAATAAGCCGCCTTCCATAATCTGAGGAGATCTAACAAGTGTTATGCTGCTTTCCTAGAGGCAGAAGGTACAAGGTGCAGTAAATTGTCCTTGACTTTGGAGGAAATGTTCTGACGTGCCCCAGACCAATGGACCACTTCACTACCCAGATAAGGTCTATACTTTAGATAATAGATAGCATTGTGTCAAAGTTATTTTCTTTGTTTTTATATATGTTCTCCACTGATGTAAGGTATTAACGTGAGGACAAGCTGGGTTAAGGACATAGAGAAGTTCTAGTTCTCCCTTTGCATCTCTCCTGTAAGTCTAAAGTTATGTAAAAAAAAAATTTTTAATAATAACTGTTATTTAAATTTATAGCAGACTTCTGAATTTTTCTGGGGTTTATCCACTCACCGGAATGTATGTACCTCATCAAGGCATCCAAAATATTTGCATTTCTGCTCATCAAACTTGGCAAGCACGGTATTTCAGTGATAGACCAATGCAGTCATGTGTAGAATGGCCAGATCCTCCAGGTCTCCTCAGAATATAACATGAAAGAAAACAGGAAAATGAACAGAGCCCTAGAGTAAGATTATAAAAGTGTAATACTAGAGGTGCCTGGGGGGCTCAGTCGGTTGAGCGTCTGGCTTTGGCTCAGGTCATGATCCTGGGATGGAGCCCAGTGCCAGGTTCCTTGCTCAGTGGGGAGTCTGCTTCTCCTTCTCCCTCAGCCCCCCACAAATAAATAAAATCTTTTTTAAAAGAGAGTAATATTGTCTATCCCATATGAGTGTCATTTTCCCCTGGATGTGATGCCGGTTTTATTGTCTTTGTTCTGGGAGGGGGAGAAGTACCAGGGGATTTGTTTGGCTTTTCCTGGGACAATAGCTCCTACTCATTGGGTTGAGGGTCCTGTTAACTGCTGAGTATGTCCATTCCAATTATATATTCAGTAATCAGGGAAATGATCACCAGATTGGTCAGTGGACCCAGTGGACCCACAATGAGATAGACCTGAGTGGAGACTTCATTTATTATCTGATTCCAATATGTCCCAACTTTAACAGGGGACCCATGCTCATGCTTTGAACCCCTGCGTATACCTGTCAACTTGACCCTGAATCCAATATCTCTCAAAAGTTCCAGGTATCTCTCTTTCCCCAGTCAATGGTTATTCAGGGAAAAAGCATAAATCACTTTAGAAGAGGACTGAAGAAATGAGAATATACTTGCGGTGCTGTTCCAGTTCCCTCCTCGTGGACACCCAGCCTCTCCTTTCGTCCTTGTGCTCTAGGTCTGAGAACAGGCTTGGTTCTTGAAACCAGACAAGAGATCATGACTTATTGCAGCAACATTGGCCCCAGCCATCCACTCATGCTTTCTTAATCTTTCCTGATTATATATTGAGCAGTACCCTTTCTTGCTGCTCATCTACTTCTCGTCCTTAGAAATATTGTGTTCTCAGGGCACCTGGATGGCTCAGCAGTTAAGCATCTGCCTTAGGCTCAGATCATGAATCCAGTGTCCTGGGATCAAGCCCTGCATTGGGCTCCCTGCTCAGCAGAAAGCCTGCTTCTCCCTATCCCTCTGCTGCTCCCCCTGCTTGTGCTCTCTCTGTCTCTCTCTCTGTCTCTCTCTCTGTCAAGTAAATAAATAAAATCTTTAAAAAACAACAACAACAATGGGAAATACTGTGTTCTCTTATTCATCTCCATTGATCAGCTCAGTCTCCCTGGCTGCCGCAGGGGTCTCTGCTATTCTAGGATCCCATTATCTCCGTTGTTCTAGGGGCTTCTGTTCTAGCATCTTCCACCCTCAGCCCTGGTCTACAGAATCAAACACCACTGCACTTCTCGATGATGCTGGCGCCTCCTCTGGAGCATTTGCTATTTGACCTCAAGCATAAGCATTTGACCTTAATAGCCATCCAGGCTCTCTTGAAGAACATAGTCAGCTGAAGGTTTTCTGGTCTTACTTGATGGACGTATTTTAGCATACTTCCTTCTCGAAGCTTTTTGATTCCCATGTTTGCCCTCTGCCATGAGAGTTCTGGCATCCCTACTTTATTTAATGTGGTTATTACTTTCTCCAGTTTACAAGAATCAGCCCAGCAGTGTATTAGAACTGGTTCCAAGAGCTCTTGCTACGGTATTAAATACTGTCATGGGAATGTGCCTCTTATTAGCAAATTCCCCTAAACCAGCTCTATATTCCACTCCCCCCTTAATCCAATACACCCATGATCCCACACCTAGACATAAACGCTCCTACTATAAGCTAGGTCCTGCAGGCCCTGTGCATATAATCTTTTCTCTCCTTTATAGCCCCAGAACCTCCCCCAATCAGATGAGGATGAGATTTGACCCATTTTAAGAGAGGGTGGCTTCTACGTTCCAAAAGGCAGAGAGGCCCACTTCCAGATGGTTCCGGGAATCTGAGGGTTCAAGGTTCTCCAGGGCATCTACTCAGATATCCCAACCCTAAGTCTCAAGGTTCCTCTCTTCCCCGGTTTCACTGAGATAAAATTGACACATAATGTTGTGTAAATTTAGGATGTACACGATACACATATATCATGAAATGCTTACCACAATAAGGTTAGTGGATACATCTATCACCTCAGATAGTTACCTTTTTGTATGTGTGTGTGGTACTCAGGAGCATGAATTACACTACAAGGTTATTCAACCTTGAGACAAGGGGCCCAGCCACTTACATTCCTGTATCAATCAGTGGTTGACTGCAGGCTGCCTGAGAGTGGGGGAGGGGTGCATAACCAGCTGGGCAAGGCAGCTCTTATTTGGCTGAGGGGAATCCTTGTGGAAATGGGGAAGCCGTGAGCCATTGGGAATCAATGCTCACAACAGCAGGGGCATGGCTGACCCATCTGGGATGGGCACCAACAGCATTCACTACAGACACAACGTAAAAGCTAAGTCAGTGTTAGCCTGTTCTTCTCTTCTCTCCTCTTCTCTTCTCTTCTCTTCTCTTCTCTTCTCTTCTCTTCTCTTCTCTTCTCTTCTCTT
>NW_022631975.1:0-20586 GCF_010015895.1 Lontra canadensis
CCAGGCTCCCCACTGAGCAGAGAGCCCGATGCGGGGCTCGATCCCAGAACCCTGGGATCATGACCCGAGCCGAAGGCAGAGGCTTAACCCACTGAGCCACCCAGGCGCCACCCCACAAGATAAACATTTTAAAAAGCAACTGCATTTCAAGTGAAAAGGCAACCTACACAAAAATTTTAGTCATTTATCATATATAATATATATATGTATATGTGTGTGTGTGTGTGTGTGTGTGTATATATATACATATATAGGGCCTGGATCTAGAACATAAAGAACTTTACAACTCAGTAGTGAAAAGGCAAATAACCTAATTTAATATTTTATTTATTTATTTGACAGAGATCACAAGTAGGCGGAGAGGCAGGCAGAGAGAGAGAGAGGGAAGCAGGATCCCCGCTGAGCAGAGAGCTTGATGCGGGGCTTAATCCCAGGACCCTGAGATCATGACCTGAGCTGAAGGCAGAGGCTTAACCCACTGAGCCATCCAGGTGCCCCGGCAAATAACCTAATTCAAAAAATGGGCAAAGGATCTGAATAAACATTTCTCCAAAGAAAATATACAAAGTGACTAACAAGCATATGAAAAGATATCTGAGGACATTTGCCATCAGAGACATGCAAATCAAAACCACAATGACATCACCTCACATCCACTAGGATATTATAATATAGCTTCCCTAGAATGTCCCTATAATCAAAAAGACAGATAATAATAAGTTTTGGTGAGGCTGTAGAGAAATGGGAACACTCACACACTGCTGATAGGATTGTAAAATGGTACAGTCTGCAAGAGTCTAGCAGTTTCTCAAAAGAATAGAGTAAGATGAAAACAGAGAGGGAGGCAAACCAAAGAGACTCTTAACTATAGGGAACAAACTGAAGGTTGCAGGAGGGGTGGTGGGTGAGGCGATGGAGTAACTGGGAATGGACACTGAGGAGGGCACTTGAAGTAACGAGCACTGGGTGTTACATGCAACTGATGAAAAACTAAATTCTACCTCTGAAACTAATAATACACTATGTTAACTAAATTGAATTTAAATAAATTTTTTAAAAAGATTAAACATGTTTACCATATGACCCAGAAATTTAACTCCTAAGTATATACCAAAGAAAAATTAAAACATATACCTATACAAAAACTTGTACTTGAATGACCATAGCAGCATTACTCATAACAGCCAAAAAGTGATCATCAACTGACCGATGGATAAATAAAATGGGGCCTATCCATACAATGGAATACCTATCAGCCATAAAGATGACGCACTGATTCATGCTACAACAGGGATGAACCTTGAAAACATGTTGAGTGAAAGAAGATAATCACAAAAGACCACATACTGTATGATTTTACTTACATGAAATGTCCAGAATAGGCAAATACATAAAGACAGAAAGTAGATTAGATCTTATTTAGGGCCAAGGTTGGGAGAAAGGGGAGTGTTACTGTTAATTAACAGAGGACTTCTTTTTGAGGTGATGAAAATGTTCTAAAATTAATTGTGGTGATGGTTATATAACTCAATGAATATATTAAAAATCACTACCAAACCCACGGCTGAAGTCTTTGTAGAAATTAACAAGGTGATGCTAAAAATCATATGGATATGCTCAGGAACCTAGATTAATCAACACAAACTTGAAAAAGAAGAACAAAGTAAGGGGACTCATACTTCCTGATTTCAAAACTTACCACAAAGCAACTGTAATTAGTGTGGCACTTACATAAGGACAGACATATAGATCAATGCTATAGAACTGAGAGTTCAGAAATACACTCATTTGTCTATATAACCACGATATGACCCAGCAACTGCTCTCCTGGGCATTTATCCCAGTGAAATGAAAACTTAAGTTCACACAAAAACCTGTACGTGAATGTTCGTAACAGTTTTTATTTAAGAGCCATTCACTAGAAATCGCCCACCATGTCCTTCAATGGGCACATCCACACCAAATACTAAGGCTCATGAGGAAAGCAAGAAAAAAGAACAAACTATTGATACATGCAACAACCTGAATGAACCGCCAGGGGATTATGCTAAGTGGAAAACGACAATCCGCAAAGGTTAAATACTGTATAATTCCACTTACATAACATTTTTGCAATGGAAGAATTCTAGAAATGACGAACACATTAGTGGTTGTCTGAGAAGGGGGTGTATGGCTATCGAAGGACCACATAAGGAACCTATATGCCAAAACTGTTCTGGATCTTGGCTCTATCAATGTCAATATTCTGGCTGTAATACTGTACTACAGTTTTGCAAGATGTTACCATTGGGGAAAACTGGGTAAGAGGTACATGGGTTCCTTTTGTACTATTTCTTACAACTGCAAGTAGCTCTACAATTACCTCAAAATAAACTGTCTTAAAAAGAAGGCAAAGGAGGGGCACCTGGGTGGCTCAGTCGTTGGGCGTCTGCCTTTGGCTCAGGTCATGATCCCAGGGTCCAGGATCCAGCCCCAAGTCAGACTCCCTGTTCGGCGGACAGCCTGCTTCTCCCTCTCCCACTCCCCCTGCTTGAATTTGCTCTCTCACTGTCTCTGTCAAATAAATAAATAAAATCTTAAAAAAAAAAAAAAAAAGGAAGGAGGAGGAGGTGGAGGAAGACTGGACCACAGAAGAGGAAAAGGCAATGTGGCCACAGACGAAAGTACTGGAGTGCTGTGATCACACCAAGAAATGAAGGCAGTCACCAGAAGCCAGAAGAGGCAAGAACATATTCTCCCCGGAGCCTCTGGAGGCGGCACAGTCCTCCCACACTTGGACCTCAGCCACTGATTCTGATCTAAGACGTCTGGCCTCCAGAACTGTGAAAATGTAAGCCGCTCCTGTAGTAAGCCACCAAGTCTGTGGTATTTGTTACGGCAGTCACAAGAAACGAATATAAGTACCCACTCCTAGAAATGTAAAGAATTAACAAATAGGTATGGAAAAGGCCCTTGAGAAGTCTGAATTGCAACTGCAAAAGAAAACCAGATACAAGTTTGGAGTTCTTAATTCAAAATAAGAATATTAACATCCCTAATTTTTGAAAGTTAAAGAAATCTGAGATAAAGAGAAATAAATACAGCTTTAGGAATATCTCTGTCCAATGCAGACTAACTTCCCTGAAGATTAGCCCACTCAGTACTCAAGAACTATTTATAACAGTAGCTCTAGGAAAGATTCAATCTTGATTAACTCTGACTTCCAAGGTATTTCTTCTCAGAAGGAAGAAAAGGTAAACTGAGCTGGTTTCATTACAACCAAAAATAAACTAAGCAAAATAAGGTTACTCCAGCACCCCCTAGACTACTCTAGATTATTTCAGTCCTGCTTCTACACTTCTCTTCCATTCTTACAGAGAACAAAGCAAACATAATTCTCCCTTTAATTTAATCAACTGGACCTAATTAGCAGCCATGCTGAAAAAACAATTTAAGTTTAAATTTTTAGTTATTCACATTAAAAATATGTTACTCCCATAATTCACAAATTCTCCAGTTTGAATACATCATAAAACATCATTATGTGTATGTTTAAACACAAACAATAAAACCAGAAATATGTTTTTACTGAATTTCAGATGATATAATGACACATGTAAGAGTATTAAGAGAGCCAAAACAATCACAACACAGGAAAGAAGAAAAGAGCAAAAGGATCTCTCATTTGAAACTCCCACATAGGGTGCCTGGGTGGCTCAGTTGGTAAAGCGACTGCCTTCGGCGCAGGTCATGATCCTGGAGTCCCCAGATAGAGTCTGGCATCATGCTCCCTGCTTATTAGCAGGGAGTCTCCCCCGACCCTCCCCCATCTCACGCTCTCTCTCCCTCTCTCGCCCACTCTCTCTAAAATAAATATATAAAATCTTCAAAAAGACAAAAAAAACTTCCACATCATAGGGGTATCTGGATGGCTGTCAGTTAAATGCCTGACTCTTGATTTCGGCTCAGGTCATGATCTCAGGGGCGTGACACTGAACCTCACATGGGACTCCCTGATGGGCATGAAGCCCAGAGAGAGATTCTCTCTCTCTACCCCTCCTACCCCATTTCCCCCCCTCTAAAAAAGAAAAAACTCCCACATTATAGAATCATCCTAAGCAGCTACGGCAAACTATGTTCAACATGGATATTCAGAAACTTTGAGCATAACTTGTAATATAGAGCACACTCTTATTCAAATAATAATCTTACACTTAAAACCACATAAATAGAGTATATTTTAAATTTAAAGTGAATTAAAATAGGCATTACAGCAGACCCTGGAACCAGACTGCTTAAATTCAAACACATGTTACTTCACCTTTCTGGCCCCAGTTTCCTCAAAGGTAAAATGAAGATTATAATAGTATTCACCTCATAGAAGAATTAAAGGAACTGCAAACTTAACGCACTTGGAACTTAACCCAGTATGTAGTAAGCACTCAACAAATATTAACTGTATATAATTATTATTAATAACTACTAGAAGAGACTGTCACCATGACAGCCTATGGACCTCATGTTTCACAGCTGTCATGCTTACCTTTCATCATAGAAAATCTAGAGGTGACAAGAGATGACTCTCAGTGATCTTCGGAGAGAAGGCACTAATTCTTCCCCCCTCTAGAGAGTAAACTCAAGGACAGGAATCATGTCTTATATGACTCTGTCCCCACCACCAAGTTCATGGTGTCCAAAAATATTCAAGGTAAATAAATAAAAATGTTGGTGTTCAAGCAGCTCCTAGTTACCATCATTTTCTTCTGTAAGCCCACATAGGCATTTTTTTTTTAATTTAAAGGCTACACAATAAAAAGAAAACATAATTCTAAGAAAACATCTGTATGACAACAACAGG
This sequence comes from Lontra canadensis, assembly GCF_010015895.1. NCBI lineage: Eukaryota > Metazoa > Chordata > Mammalia > Carnivora > Mustelidae > Lontra > Lontra canadensis. The sequence continues at coordinate 4,838 of NW_022631975.1, forward strand.
ATGGCAGAAATAATAAGAGCCACAGACAACGCTGGCTTCCCCAAGGTACCTGAACACTCCTGTGGCAAAGAGTTGCTGTCTGAGCTAAAAATCACCTTTTTCCCTCCACACTCTGGGTCACACAGAACTCTACGAATGGCTGCCACCACTCTCTTCACCTCCTCATTCTCTTATTCCTAATTTCCATCATTTGCCTTGTGACACCTATGGAGAGCAGCTCACCAACACTCAAAATTCCTGCTTCTCCCAAGGGGATTAACTATACACTTAAAACATAAAGTGGAGGTGAGCTCTTATTTGAGTTGGAAAACAATGGGTAGCTTAAGTCTTCCCTTTACTGTCCCCAGAGCAGCAATCTACTTCCTAGGAGGAAGTGAACAATTTCATTTTTCAGAAACCTCAACTGTGAAAGACTGCTGATAAAGTGTTTAATCCCCCCAGGTCAGCTTTCACTGATGGTGCCCCTCAGATATCCCTTCATTTGCCTCCAGGGTAATCACAGTAGGACCGTCATGTTCCCAATGCCAGAGAGAGAGGACTAGGTAAAGGTGGTGCAATGAACACTGTCAAATCAAGCTGAAGTTCACCACGGCCTTTTGTGAGCTTTTCCCCATGACTACAGGAACTCAACCACAGGCTTTCCTCAGCTTCACTCTTACATACAAAACCTTTCAGCCAAAGTGATCACAGTGGTCCTCATTATCCAACAGCAATTAGCATGGAATGGAAAAAAACCACACAGTGATTTCTCTAAAAAAGGGGCATTATACAATGATGAGAAAAGAGTGGGTTTGGGCGCCTGGTGGCTCAGTGGGTTAAGCCTCTGCCTTCAGCTCAGGTCATGATCTCAGGGTCCTGAGATCAAGCCTCACAGCAGGCTCTCAGCTCAGCGGGGAGACTGCTTCCCCCTCTCTCTCTGTCTGCCTCTCTGCCTACTTGTGATCTCTATCTCTCTCTGTTCAATAAACAAATAAATAAAATCCTTAGAGAGAGAGAGAGACTAGGTTAGAATTTCCCCCTCAAAAATGAAACACAATATAAATCAATTTATTTTCATAATATATCTGATATTAATGAAAATTTAGGTTACACTTGCAAGTATACACCTATTCTTAGGACAAGGAATTAACAAGGAATTGGGACGTAACTTTGTAGCCAAATTGTAAAACTGCATGATATGAGAACCTTGATTTCTCATTTGCCTTTTACAAGACAATTATAACAAAAGAAAAATTCTAGGTTTCATCATTAATTCCTATGAAGCCTCTCATGCTTTTTTCAATTCTTAGCATTTTTTCCATCATTCCTGCTGGGTTTCCTCATCAAAATTGGCTTAACATTGCCAAATTCTCACTAGCTTCCCTTTAAAGTATAACAGAAAGTGCAGAAATATTAAGTGTACAACTTGGAATTTTACATATACATACACCCACATAACCTCCACCCAACTCAATATACGGGACATTTCCAACACTCCAGAAGGTTCCTGAATGAACCACTATTCTGACTTCTATCACCAGGAAATAGTTGTACCTTATTTCTGGACTTCATTTAAATGGAATCATACGGTATGCAATCTTTTGTCTACAAAACCCATCCATGTGGCTGTATCAGTAGTTCATTAACTGTTTTTGTAATGTCCTCTTTTATAAATATACCACAATTTACTCATCCATTCTGCTGCTAATATACCTTAGGTTTTATCTAATTTTTAGTTATTATGAATAAAGGTTGTATGAACATTTTTTTACCTTTTTTTTTTTTTTTGGTAGACCTATATATCCCTTCCTCTTGAGTATGTTTCTAGGAATAGAATTGATGTTTTAATGGGTAAGATTAGACACAGCCACAGTTTTCCAAAATGATTGTGCATTCCCACCAACATATACAAGATTCAGTTGCTCTACAATACTGGCATTAATAATCTTTTTAATTTTAGCCATTCTGGAAGGCGTGTAGCAGCAGATCACTGTTTGAATTTCTATTTCTCCTCCGGGAGTCTCCATTTAGGACTAATAACATTGAACACCTTTTTATATGCATACAGACGATTCAGAGATCCTCTAGTAGAAAGTGCCTGTTCAGAACTTCTGTACATGTTTTAAATTGTCCTTTTATTAATTTTATATATACAAACACACACACACACACACACACACACACACACACTCTCTCTGGGTAGGAGTCCTTGGGCAGATATATGAATTCCAAATTTCTTTTTCCAGTCTGTATTTTGCCATTCATTCTCTTAATGGTATCTTAGGTGGAGAGATGTTCTCAATTTTAATGAAGACTGACATCAAATTTTATCAATCATTGTTACAGTCATTGCTTTCAGAGTCCTTTTTTAAAGAAATTTAGTCTAATAGTACTAGAGTATTAGTTCTCTGAGTTGTGCTTACGGTTTGAACAGTTCTCAATCTTGCTCTGAACGCATGAAATCCTTCATCTCCGCAAGGTTTCCAGGTTCACCTTGCAGTCCATTTAGAATGCATTCATTCATGTTATGTTGTCAGATGCTAGACAACTCTACTGTTCTGAATGTTTGATCAGTTTTACAACTAGAGAATTAATTTGTGATTATTTCCATATTATAATGGACTTCTGTACAAGTGTATTAAAAACCTAACATAAAAATAAATGAAAAAAATCCTCTAATACCTATTGTTCTAACATTTTACCCCAACATACGTTAGATGATTCTTCCCTCTCCTTTTGAGTGGCTTTGCTCCAGTGGAGCCAACTTTTTCACTAGGCCCTGTTGACTTTTATGACATAATTGAGTTTTCTGTAGTCTATGAAACCAGAAGCCTACAGGAAGTTATAAGCCTGGTTCTATCAAATCTTACTGACCCCAAAACCTCAAAGAGTTTACAATCCTCCAAAAACCCAGTAACGAAGAACTTTCTGCTCTATCCTTTTCTTGAATTAATGAACAATATCTCCAATCTGCAACCATATTGTTCTCAAAAAAAACAAAACAAAACAAAAACAAAATACCTGACTCTTTACTTGCTTAGCAAGTGTTCCCCTCTCCCACCCTATAATTCTTCACACCCAATCAATCTTCCCTTCTGCTTTCAAAATGTGTGTGGTGGACTCTGAACTCTACTCTGGCAGTGGATGCCCCAGTGCACTCCCTCGCCACCTCTTGCCTGGAATACGGAAACTGTCCTTAGCTAATCTCCTTACATTCTTTCACCCTGTCACCACCAGTCATCTCTCCAGAACATAAATCTGATTGTATTACTCATTTGATTAAGATTTTTCTACAGGTCCCACTGCCCATGTGATAAAGTCCCTCTCTCAGCTGAGAATTCACTATCTTTCCTATGTTCTTTCTCAGCAACTTCTGCAAAACTCTGGTCTGACCCTTGGACACCCATGCACTCTCTCACCCTGACTCTCCACTGCTATCTCCTTTGGCTGAAAGCATTTTCTCCTTTACCCTGCAGTCAGCTCCCTTCCTCACTTGGTCAGGTCCCCCACAACAAAACCAATTGTTCTCTCGTATGTGTTCCCACGGCTCTCTATACCCACCAAAACTACATTTGAGTCCTTCTCAGACTTAGTTAATTATTTGTTTGTCTCATTCACCAATCTACAAACTTCTGGACCTGCGACTTCTCCCTGGACTTCCTGGATGATAAGGTCAGGAATTAATCTTCACACGCCAAAGACTTGGCAGGACAATTCCATAAAGTCTCAAAGAATGAATAAATGTCCAAGCCACTTTTATTCATATCCTTTTATTTTTTCTATAGAGTGGACTACTGTATACAAACACGTCAAAGCAATGAACCTAACGTAAGTTTTCTTTCAAAAGTAACCCAACAAGTTATTGAGAGTTTAATAAAAACTAAAATTTTCCTTAATTATTGATTATTGCTTCCTGTTAGAAATTAATCAACTCTTTGTTCTGAAATGCTTTTTTAAAATAAAGGGCATTAAATAGATAGATAGCATCAAAAGTAGGTTGACTATACCACTTAACCAAAGTTACTGTAATCATCACCATATAAATCGCTATTGGATGCCAATGGAATGAATGAAACACGGTTATTACTTATACAACAACACAACCAAAAGATCACAAACAAAACACATTGAAAAATGTGTTCCTATTATCCCCTTATTACATAACAAATCTGAATGATACAGGAAGATGGTATGTACAGTGGTCGAGAACACAGTTGTTTAATTTGTGCCTCAGTTTCCTCATCAGTAAAAACAAAGATGAGAAAGTAAGTACTTTGCAAAGTTGCTAGGTGACTGAGTCTGCACAGACAACGTCCTTGGCTGAGTAACCCTAGGTTAAGAAATGTCAACTGTTACCCCTATATTTTTCACTTTTGTAAGCCCTTTCATATATATCATCTTGGTTTTCCTCACATAAGTACAATGAGAGGAGGGCCTGGGTGGCTCAGAAAATTAAGTGTCTGCCTTCGGCTCAGGTCATGATCCCGGGGTCCTAGGACTGAGTCCCATATCAGGCTCCCTGCTCAATGGAGACCCTGCTTCTCCCTTTCCCTCTGCTTCTCCCTCTCCCTCCTCTGCTCCCCTTGCTTGTGCAAACTAGCTCTGTCAAATAAATAAATAAAATCTAAAAAAAGAAAAAAAAATACAATGAGATTGTCGGACAAGTAATGCTTTGCCCATTTCAGAGGTAAGATACTGACAAAGAGGTTATATGATTTCCCTAACGTGGCAGAGTAGGAACTAGAAACCACTCCTACAGAAGCCCCAGGCCAAACTGACCAAATCACCAGGTAGCAGTGTGGAAGAAAGTCTTTTTGGCTTCCCCCCCATTATTTCCTTCTGGTGGCAAGCAGCAGCCAGCCTAAATAACTGGTGGGGCAGATGAACTAACCCACTTGCTCGGATTAAAAGGTAGGAGAAGCCTCACTTTCACAATGCCTGACATACAGTGAGCACTCCAAAGACAGGAACTACTGATGACTGAAACACAAAGTGCTACTGTGCTTTCTCAATGACAGAACAAAGCACTCCACAAAATCAAGCCTGCTATCAAATAAAAAGTCACTTGATAGTATGCTTATCTGTCACATCAAAGTACAATGTGGCAACAGGAACTTTTTAAAAAACTTATAAAATAGATAATTTTCTTTTACTCTCAAAAATCAACAGATTTGCAAAAAGGACTTCCATTAAGACACTTTTTGAAAACTAATTGTATTTCATGACATATCTTTGCCCAAAAAGCAAAATGAATAGACAATATTTCATCCCTGAAAGGCCTTCACCATACTTTCCATTACTTCCCTAGGCTTAATCTGAATCCTAAGCCTCAGACTTATCTACAGCCACGTGCACATGAATACAGTTAATGAGCTTCGAAGGCAGAGGCAATATTCCAAGGAACCCATCTACGCAGGAAACTGTACAAGTACAAGGAAAGATAACGTCTCTAAGACACTCAAGTGCCCTTTTTATTTCTCCTCTTCAGTGAGACGGTGGAAGCTAAGATACACCTTAACAATCAGACTCGACATCGGTTCCTGGCTGGGGCCTACCTTTCCTTTGGTGGCACTGTCACTCTGGCACCTATGGGCAGGCATCTGGCGCCTGAAGATACAGAGATTAGGGCTCGACAACTCACGCTCAAGCCTCGCACGTGGTGGAAACTTAGGGGCGTTTGCACATGTGATTCAACAATGGCAGAAACAGAGCTACGTTTGGGGCGAGGCAGCTCCCGGACCCGTCCAGGTCTAGAGCAGCAAGGTCTTGACATTAACCGGGAACAGGGATGGCGCTCCTAGCCCAACTAGCCCCGCAGTCGCCTGGCTCTCGCCGAACTCGCCCGCGCGGCCCCGCAGCCCTCCCACCCCTCCGCTTGCCTCTGGGAATCGCTTCCCCCGTCTCCCCTCACCTGAGCCGGCGACGCCGCCACCTGCGTCGAGTCCCCAATTCCTGGTCAAGCGACCGTTATCCAGGTCGCAGCCCGGGGACGTCCGCAGCTCAGGGGGAAGAGTCCTAGGGGTTACTCCCCCTCCGCCACCTCGGGGATCCCCCGGCCGCAGCCGCCATTTTACCGGCGCGTTAACACCTCCCCCCCACCACCTGACAGTTCCAGCCTCCCACCTGTGACCAGCAAAGGACGTCGCGCTTCGCCGTGGGGGTCGCGTGGACGAGCTGGAGAATCTTGGGGGGTCACAACCTCTGAGCAGAACCCGCCGCTAATTTATCCCTAAGCGGGGAGGCGTCGGGCCCGTCGCCCTAGTAATGCGTCCAGGCAGGCTCCACCCTGATTGGCTGCGAGCGCCGTGACGCGCCGGCGTCCCCGGCTGCGTGGGAAGCCCGGGTCTCCGGCGCCCCGCCCCTGCTCTCCAGCCGGGGGCATCCCGGGCGCTGGTCCGTAGTGCAGGGCTCCCTTAAAGAGGCCGCGCTCACTTCCTCGTCTGGCCTGGGGGCCAGGCAGGGGTGAGAAACAATAGGAATAAGAAGCTGCGGAGGGACTTGTCCCAGGGAACCTAATCGTCCAAGTGACCCTTAGAATTTGAGTGGAAAACAGAAATCTGGGGAATTTAATTTACAATCCTAATTTATGGCCCAAGGTCCCTGGGCAAATCAGTAGAACCAGTTCTAGAACTCAGGTTCCTGATGGGCATACCAAGTGCTCCCCTGCAGACACAGTATTTCCCCACTGCTAAAGAAACTCCCTCCTCTGAGCTCCCACATCCCTTACATCACAGATGAAGTTTTAGAATATAGGTGAGGTTTTCATTGGGTCGGAGCCCGGAGCCGAGGACCAAGAAAGAATTCTTGAGACAGCTTTGGTGCAAAATGGTGGTTTATTAAAGCACCCTCCTGCCCTGGGCTTGTGAGGGGTGACAGGTTTGCACAATGCGGGTGGGGGAAGGAAAAAGGAGGTTTCAATAGAACTTTATATGCTAAAGAGGACCTACAAAAAAGATACGGAGGCCTTACCATTGCCAAGGTCTTTTTGCCCTTTTTAGCAAGCTGTTAACATTAAGATAGTTGGGAGATTCCTAGAGAACTTCACATTATGTCCCACCCAAGAGTGGGGGTGGGGGAAGGTTGGAGGGTGTCAGCTTTTGCTTTGTCCTCAGCCAGCCTTCTGCTCCCTCATCAACACCCCTTGTAAAAGTTGTTCATTGATGGAGGAAGACCTGAGGGTTCGAAGCCTACTGCCAAGAAAGAATTCTTGGGATGTCTTTAGTGCAAAAAGGTAATTTTATTAAAACACGGGGACAGGACATGGGCAGAAAGAGCTACACTATGGTCATGAGGGGTGGTGATTATATACCTACAAGTTGGAAGGGGGCTTAGGGATAGCATAATTCTCTAAGGAATTTTGGAAATAAGTTCTCCAAGAGGGAAACTTGAGGGGACTAGCTATTGTTAGGAAAAGGTCCTTTATTACCATCGAATAAAACCTTAGTCATGAGACCCTTCAGATATATACGGGTGGGCCATATACCTGAGAGATGATTGCCAGCAGGTATCTTAGGGGGATTAGAGATAAAGGAAATTTCTAAAGGCATTTTTATATATTAAAGTAGACTTACAGGATGTGGGGGATCCTTTGCGCCCTTAGCAAAGTATTAGTAGTTGAGTAGTTGAGTCCCTACTCTGCCTGTTTCAAGGACTTGCTAATAGGCTGTAGATAGTAAAGAAATTTAATAATTTTTCATCTGCCTTTGTTTCCCACACTATTCATCACTTTCTACTGTAGTATATCTGCCCCCCAACCTACTACACTCTAAAGCTCCTTAATGGCGGGGACTGTGGTTAAACCTCTTTTCATTTCCTACACTATGCCTTCCTCCTGCTGGCCTGCAACAAAGATTTATAGAGTTAAAAAAATCTTAAAAGTAATAAACATAGCCACTTACAACACAAATAGCCACTCAAAAGTCATTCACACATGTTTATGTATTTTTCTTCGTTTATTCAACAAGGTGGGGGTGGCTTTTTTTTTAAGAAGAAGTTTCCTGTCCTCAAAAAATTAAAATGTAATAATAATGGACATCTAGATTTGGGGTGCATAGCTTCAATACAGCTAAATTATCCCCCCAGTTTCTTTGTGAATCAAAAGTTCCTGAGCTCCTTTCCTAAATCAGCTTCACAAACTCTCCAGTTTTGTTCAGAAATATTGAAATACTTAAGATGTGCTAAAAGTGCAGCAGAAATGATGATAAACAGCAGAGGGAAACACCAATACAAAAGCCAGCCCTGCCAATTATCTCTATAATCTCGGGCCTTATTTTTATCTTTAAAAAATAAGATTGCTTGGGGCACCTGGGTGGCTCAGTGGGTTAAAGCCTCTGCCTTTGGCTCAGGTCATGATCCCACGGTCCTGGGATCAAGACCCTCATCGGGCTGGGCTCTCTGCTCGGCAGGAAGCCTGCTTCCCCCTCTCTCTCTGCCTGCCTCTCTGCCTACTTGTGATCTCTGTCAAATAAATAAATAAAATCTTAAAAAAAATAAGATTGCTAGAATAAAAGATCTCAATTTTTTTTTCCCCACTCCTACAAGTTTTTAAGTTTCTTGGTGACAGAGATCGGGTGGGGGGAACCCCAAGACACTAGAGCTGGGTTTTGAAAGCAGGGACTATGTAAATATCTTATCTTCATATCTCTCTTAACTCCTAGAACTGAAGAACAGAAGAACTCTGTATTTGCATACAGCAGATGTTGAATAAAGATTAACGAACTTGAGTGAATCATCTGGGTTTGGTTTTTGGGGGTTTTTTTTGTTCACTATTTCACCTTCTAGCCTTTGGCCTTTCTTGGAGGTGAAGGTGGGACTTAAAGGAAAGGATAGAAACTGTGGAATCTGAGGGTGTTCACTCTTTTACCCAAAATACTTCTGACACACACCACATTTGTGAGTTTTCCACACCAAGCAACTATCCCATGCTCTGTGGACACCAACAGGGTGTCCTCCAGGATAACTCCATTCAATACTAACTCCTCGGAGTTAGTGCAGACCCCACAGGTTAAGGGTTCAGTCCCACAAGACTGCTCCCCACTTCAGACACCAATCAAAAGTTGGGGGCCTTCACTGCCTCTGACCACTCAACTATTAGCTAGGGGGTCCCACAACCCTCCTGCTCTGGTTCTTGTTTTGTTTTGTTTTTTTTAACAATTATTTATTTATTTATTTGACAGAGAGAAAGATCTCAAGTAGGCAGAGAAGCACACAGAGAGGGGAGGAAGCAGGTTCCCTGCTGAGCAGAGAGCCGGATGTGGGACTCAATCCCAGGACCCTGAGGCCATGACCTGAGCTGAAGGCAGAGGCTTAACCCCCTGAGCCACCCAGGCACCCTCCTGCTCTGGTTCTAATTTGCTAGAACAACTCACAGGACGCAGGGGAAATACTGTACTTATATTTCCTGGTATATTGTACAAGAGACAAACTCAGGAAGAGCCAAATGGAAGAGATGGCTAGGGCTAGATACAGGTAGTGGACATCAACCCAGAAGTTCTCAGAATCCCATTGTTTAGGGTTTCTTAATGGAGACCTCATTACATAGATAGGATTGATTAAGTCTTTGGATATTGATGATTAGCTCAACCTCCAGCCTGGTCTCCCAACCCTGGAGTTAGATTCCAGCCCTCTAATCCTCTAATCACATGATTGGTTCTTCTAGCAGCCAGCACCCACCCTTTAGGAGTCAATCATTAACATAAACTCCTGTAGAAAGGGGCATATTGGGGTGCCTGGGGGCACTCAGTCAGTTGGGCATCTGCCTTCAGCTGAGGTCTTGATCCTGGTTTCTTTAGCTCGAGCCCCACATCCTGCTCCCTGCTCAGGTTGGAGCCTGCTTCTCCCTTTGCCATCACCCCCTTCCCCTCCCCGTTTGTGTTCTCTGGCTCTATCCCCCTGTCAAATAAATAAAATCTTTGAAAAAAAGACCCTCCTATTTCCAATCAGTCAACAAAGTACTAGGGTATTAGAAGCTCTGTGCTAGGAAAGGGGACAAAAACCAACTATATAGCTATATCACAATATTACAGAGGATACGAGGGAAAAGATTGAAGGACAAATCCAAGGAATACGACATTAAAGCACCCTGGCTCAGTCACACTGAGGACATTGAAAGACTTGAGCCCAAACCATCTCCTTGCAATTTTGGTAAATTTGTGCTGCCATCATCCAGGAAATTAGCACCCCCTCCCCTTCCAATAAGTGAACTCCCACAGCATACAGTGACCTTCAGGACATTTCTTGGAGTGTGTATCTGCCAGAACTTTCCACACTGACCATTCTTGAACTGTGTGCTCAACTCACTGCTTAAAATACATGAACTTATTTTTTTAAAGATTTTATTTATTTATTTGACAGAGAGAGAGATCACAAGTAGGCAGAGAGGCAGGCAGAGAGGGAAGCAGGCTCCCTGCTGAGTAGAGAACCCAATGTGGGGCTCGATTCCAGGACCCTGAGATCATGACCTGAGCCGAAGGCAGAGGCTTAACACACTGAGCCACCCAGGTGCCCCATACATAAACTTTTAATACAGTCGGGCATCACTGATCATAAATTTTACAATTTAGGTAAACACCAAGGAAGAAGAGAGTTCAAATTGTATAGGGGGCACTTCTGTTCTACTTTAGGCTATCGTCCTATTAATAACTTATTACTCTTGGTAACGAAGGTCTTTTGCACTAGGAAGGAGGCCCACTAGGCTAAAACCATTCTTGAACCCCAAGCCCTACTGGAATTACAGTTTTCTAAGATCCTCCCCATAGAGTTTTCCTAAAATGAATTTCATCCCCAATCCTGCCTCGGTAAAAGAACATGTTAAGTAGTACAGAGAAGCTCAAATACCAGCTTCCTCCCTTTGCTAGTTAGGTGGCCTTAGTTGGGTCAAGCAATCTGTCGGACCACAGGTGCATTCATCTGTAAAATAGGGGAAATAATCTTTCACTTTAGAATTGTAAAGGAAAGAATTCATCCAATAGCAAGCTCTTGTCTTGTATCTCACTTCTAAGTCAATTCCTCCAGCCCAGAGTAATATTAAAGCCACCTATGAGCTTGGAAGCCAAAGAAATCTTCATTTTTTCTTCATTTTTTTAAACATTTTATTTATTTGTAAGAGAGAGAGAGCACAAGTGGTGGGAGCAGCAGGCAGAGGGCAAAACAGTCTCTCTGCTGAGCAAGGAACCCAATGTAGGACTTGATCCTAGGACCCTGGAATCATGACCTGAGTTGAAGGCAGATGCTTAAACAACTGAGCCACCCAGGTGCCCCTGGAGATCCTGGAGGGTTAATCAGATTAAAGCAGCTCCCCCGCCCCCACAAGCCCATAAAAACCCCTAGATCTAACCACCAGATGAGCAACCCTCTTGGGTTCCCTCCCTCTTTGGGGGTCTTTTTACTATCCCTCAATAAACTTTGCTTTACTATCACTCAATAAGCCTTGCTTTGCTGCTCACCACTCTGTCTGGTCTACATTTTCATTCCTCAAAGAGGTGTGACCCAGAACCATGGGCACTGAAGAAAAGAGAATCCTGTAACAGAAACATCCTTTTGATGAGTGGGGATGATGAAACCCAGGATGAGTAAGCCCCTTGCCCAGGAGCTAATAGCCAGTGGGGTAGAGTTGAGGATTTGAGTACAGGTCACTCTGCCACTGATGACCCTTGTTCCCAACTCCTCTGAACATTCTTTGGGGATAATTAGCATATGATTCAAAGGTCCTCACGTTTTGCACTGACTCCCTTAGGAAAAAGACCCCAGTCTTTCAAGTTTGCCCCTGACCAGCCAGCTAAGCCATTTGCTACTGCATTTGTCCCTCTACCTCCTCCTCTTGAGCCCGTTCTCCCCCCAACAACATAAATGGCTGGGAACACGGGCTTCACCTGTGCCCACTGGGAAGATTGCTGTCACCCTGAGTAGGTCTGCAGCGAAGTAGCAGTCCCTTTTCCTCTTGCATCCACAGACCAAGCCTATCAACCTTCAATCACTTGGGGTTTTCCTCCTCTTGTCATCTGGTCAAGGGAACTTCCCACGGATGAAGGAAGAGGCATGGGTGCCACAGCAGCAGGAGAAATGAGGAACCAGGCCATCTGTTCATGCAGCTTTCGTGTGTCCTCTGGGCCTACTCATACTCAGTTCTGGAGGTACCACTTCCAATTTCAAAGAGCCGGGGTATGTGATATTGCCCGATTCATGATGGGCAGTTGGAGTTGCATAGTCATTGGCCCCATGGTCAGATGCTCAGAGAGCCAGGGCTCAGCAGCCGGGAGATGCTTTCTAAGTACACGTGGCTCTCAGGGTGCCTGGGCTCAGTGGGTGAAGCACCCGCCTTCAGCTCAGGTCATGATCTCAGGGTCTGGGATCGAGTCCCACATCCTGCTCCCCACTCAGCGGGGAGTCTGCTTCTCCCTCTCCCTCTGCCCCTCCCCACTGCTCATGCACACACTCTCTCTCTCTCTCCCTCTCTCTCTCTCTCACTCATTTGCTCTGTCTCAAATAAATAACATTTAAAAAAAAATAAAATAATAAATAAACAAATATGCGTGGCTCTCTCCTGCGGTTGGCTTGACCACCCTCTAGAACCCTAAGGGGCTGCCCCGTGATTCTGGTTTTGGACTTGCCAGAGGCTCCACATGCTCTTAGCTCCGCAACAGATGCCTCTAGCTCCACGACATGTGTCAGGCGGTATGGCCTAGGGACGGGGCCACTGGTACCCAGGATGGACATCCTGCTGCGTCTTTTCTTGATCTGAGCCCTACTTAAAATAAGCCGCCTTCCATAATCTGAGGAGATCTAACAAGTGTTATGCTGCTTTCCTAGAGGCAGAAGGTACAAGGTGCAGTAAATTGTCCTTGACTTTGGAGGAAATGTTCTGACGTGCCCCAGACCAATGGACCACTTCACTACCCAGATAAGGTCTATACTTTAGATAATAGATAGCATTGTGTCAAAGTTATTTTCTTTGTTTTTATATATGTTCTCCACTGATGTAAGGTATTAACGTGAGGACAAGCTGGGTTAAGGACATAGAGAAGTTCTAGTTCTCCCTTTGCATCTCTCCTGTAAGTCTAAAGTTATGTAAAAAAAAAATTTTTAATAATAACTGTTATTTAAATTTATAGCAGACTTCTGAATTTTTCTGGGGTTTATCCACTCACCGGAATGTATGTACCTCATCAAGGCATCCAAAATATTTGCATTTCTGCTCATCAAACTTGGCAAGCACGGTATTTCAGTGATAGACCAATGCAGTCATGTGTAGAATGGCCAGATCCTCCAGGTCTCCTCAGAATATAACATGAAAGAAAACAGGAAAATGAACAGAGCCCTAGAGTAAGATTATAAAAGTGTAATACTAGAGGTGCCTGGGGGGCTCAGTCGGTTGAGCGTCTGGCTTTGGCTCAGGTCATGATCCTGGGATGGAGCCCAGTGCCAGGTTCCTTGCTCAGTGGGGAGTCTGCTTCTCCTTCTCCCTCAGCCCCCCACAAATAAATAAAATCTTTTTTAAAAGAGAGTAATATTGTCTATCCCATATGAGTGTCATTTTCCCCTGGATGTGATGCCGGTTTTATTGTCTTTGTTCTGGGAGGGGGAGAAGTACCAGGGGATTTGTTTGGCTTTTCCTGGGACAATAGCTCCTACTCATTGGGTTGAGGGTCCTGTTAACTGCTGAGTATGTCCATTCCAATTATATATTCAGTAATCAGGGAAATGATCACCAGATTGGTCAGTGGACCCAGTGGACCCACCATGAGATAGACCTGAGTGGAGACTTCATTTATTATCTGATTCCAATATGTCCCAACTTTAACAGGGGACCCATGCTCATGCTTTGAACCCCTGCGTATACCTGTCAACTTGACCCTGAATCCAATATCTCTCAAAAGTTCCAGGTATCTCTCTTTCCCCAGTCAATGGTTATTCAGGGAAAAAGCATAAATCACTTTAGAAGAGGACTGAAGAAATGAGAATATACTTGCGGTGCTGTTCCAGTTCCCTCCTCGTGGACACACAGCCTCTCCTTTCGTCCTTGTGCTCTAGGTCTGAGAACAGGCTTGGTTCTTGAAACCAGACAAGAGATCATGACTTATTGCAGCAACATTGGCCCCAGCCATCCACTCATGCTTTCTTAATCTTTCCTGATTATATATTGAGCAGTACCCTTTCTTGCTGCTCATCTACTTCTCATCCTTAGAAATATTGTGTTCTCAGGGCACCTGGATGGCTCAGCAGTTAAGCATCTGCCTTAGGCTCAGGTCATGAATCCAGTGTCCTGGGATCAAGCCCTGCATTGGGCTCCCTGCTCAGCAGAAAGCCTGCTTCTCCCTATCCCTCTGCTGCTCCCCCTGCTTGTGCTCTCTCTGTCTCTCTCTCTGTCTCTCTCTCTGTCAAGTAAATAAATAAAATCTTTAAAAAACAACAACAACAATGGGAAATACTGTGTTCTCTTATTCATCTCCATTGATCAGCTCAGTCTCCCTGGCTGCCGCAGGGGTCTCTGCTATTCTAGGATCCCATTATCTCCGTTGTTCTAGGGGCTTCTGTTCTAGCATCTTCCACCCTCAGCCCTGGTCTACAGAATCAAACACCACTGCACTTCTCGATGATGCTGGCGCCTCCTCTGGAGCATTTGCTATTTGACCTCAAGCATAAGCATTTGACCTTAATAGCCATCCAGGCTCTCTTGAAGAACATAGTCAGCTGAAGGTTTTCTGGTCTTACTTGATGGACGTATTTTAGCATACTTCCTTCTCGAAGCTTTTTGATTCCCATGTTTGCCCTCTGCCATGAGAGTTCTGGCATCCCTACTTTATTTAATGTGGTTATTACTTTCTCCAGTTTACAAGAATCAGCCCAGCAGTGTATTAGAACTGGTTCCAAGAGCTCTTGCTACGGTATTAAATACTGTCATGGGAATGTGCCTCTTATTAGCAAATTCCCCTAAACCAGCTCTATATTCCACTCCCCCCTTAATCCAATACACCCATGATCCCACACCTAGACATAAACGCTCCTACTATAAGCTAGGTCCTGCAGGCCCTGTGCATATAATCTTTTCTCTCCTTTATAGCCCCAGAACCTCCCCCAATCAGATGAGGATGAGATTTGACCCATTTTAAGAGAGGGTGGCTTCTACGTTCCAAAAGGCAGAGAGGCCCACTTCCAGATGGTTCCGGGAATCTGAGGGTTCAAGGTTCTCCAGGGCATCTACTCAGATATCCCAACCCTAAGTCTCAAGGTTCCTCTCTTCCCCGGTTTCACTGAGATAAAATTGACACATAATGTTGTGTAAATTTAGGATGTACACGATACACATATATCATGAAATGCTTACCACAATAAGGTTAGTGGATACATCTATCACCTCAGATAGTTACCTTTTTGTATGTGTGTGTGGTACTCAGGAGCATGAATTACACTACAAGGTTATTCAACCTTGAGACAAGGGGCCCAGCCACTTACATTCCTGTATCAATCAGTGGTTGACTGCAGGCTGCCTGAGAGTGGGGGAGGGGTGCATAACCAGCTGGGCAAGGCAGCTCTTATTTGGCTGAGGGGAATCCTTGTGGAAATGGGGAAGCCGTGAGCCATTGGGAATCAATGCTCACAACAGCAGGGGCATGGCTGACCCATCTGGGATGGGCACCAACAGCATTCACTACAGACACAACGTAAAAGCTAAGTCAGTGTTAGCCTGTTCTTCTCTTCTCTCCTCTTCTCTCCTCTTCTCTTCTCTTCTCTTCTCTTCTCTTCTCTTCTCTTCTCTTCTCTTCTCTTCTCTT